>NC_134488.1:96503077-96581158 GCF_040206685.1 Ascaphus truei
GAGGGGGGGGGCACGGAGAGAGGGGGGGCACGGAGAGAGGGGGGGGCACGGAGAGAGGGGGGGGGCACGGAGAGAGGGGGGGGGCACGGAGAGAGGGGGGGGGCACGGAGAGAGGGGGGGGGCACGGAGAGAGGGGGGCGGAACAGTTGGCAGGGGGGCGCAGGGAAAAAAGATTGCGCTCCCCTGAAATAGACAATGTGCTTCTGCCCCAGATTGTAAATTGCTCTGCAATCTGCGGCAGTAAAGAGGCCAAACCACCAAACATTACTGGTAAATGTATCTTGAAGAATATCACATTTTTAAAAGGTTACTAAATTCTGAAAACCCAACGCAAAGCAGCCGGAGGATAATTCCCTTCCCTCCCAGCCCACAGTGCCCGGCCCCCTGCACGCCCAGTCCCACCGTGTCCCCTCCCGTGCGCCAATCCCCCCTGCGCGTCCCCGCCTTACTGCATCCCCCCATCCCCTCCCAGCCCCCCTGCGCATCCCTTCCTGCGCATCCCCACCCGTGTGCCAATCACCCCTGCATGTCCCCACCTTACTGCATCCCCACCTGTCCCCTCCCAGCCCCCAATGCGCATCCCCACCCGTGTGCCAATAACCAGCGCGTCCCCGCCTTACTGCATCCCCAACCGTCCCCTCCAATCCCCCCTGCGCTTCCCCGCCTTACTGCATCCCCAACCGTCCCCACCAATCCCCCCTGCGCTTCCCCGCCTTACTGCATCCCCACCTGTCCCTTCCCAGCCCCCCCACGCATCCCCTCCCAGCCCCACCCGCGCCCATTCCCAACGTGTCCCCTCCTGTGCGCCAATACCCCCTACACGTCCCCGCCTTACTGCATCCCCACCCGTCCCCCCCCTGCGCATCGCCTCCCGTGCGTCCCCACGTTACTGCATCCCCACCTGTCCCTTCCCAGCTCCACCACGCATCCTCTCCCAGCCCCACCCGCGCCCACTCCCAACGTGTCCCCTCCTGTGCGCCAATACCCCCTACACGTCCCCCGCCTTACTGCATCCCCACCCGTCCCCCCCTGCGCATCCCCTCCCGTGCATCCCCGCGTTACTGCATCCCCACCTGTCCCTTCCCAGCTCCACCACGCATCCTCTCCCAGCCCCACCCGCGCCCACTCCCAACGTGTCCCCTCCTGTGCGCCAATACCCCCTACACGTCCCCGCCTTACTGCATCCCCACCCGTCCCCCCCTGCGCATCCCTTCCCGTGCGACCCCGCTTTACTGCATCCCCACCTGTCCCTTCCCAGCCCCCCCACGCATCCCCTTCCAGCCCCACCCGCGCCCACTCCCACCGTGTCCCCTCCTATGCGCCCTGCCCTACTGCATCCCCATCCGTCCCCTCCCAGCCCCACCGCGCATCCCCACCCGTGCGCCAATAACCCTACACGTCCCCGCCTTACTGCATCACCTGCGCATCCCCTCCCGTGCGCCGTGCGACCCGCCTTACTGCATCTCCACCGTCCCCCCGCGCATCCCGTCCTCCGCATCCCCACCGTCCCCCCGCGCATCCCCTCCTCCGCATCCCCACCGTCCCCCCGCGCATCCCCTCCTCCGCATCCCCACCGTCCCCCCGCGCATCCCCTCCTCCGCATCCCCACCGTCCCCCCCGCGCATCCCCTCCTCCGCATCCCCACCGTCCCCCCGCGCATCCCCTCCTCCGCATCCCCACCGTCCCCCCGCGCATCCCCTCCTCCGCATCCCCACCGTCCCCCCGCGCATCCCCTCCTCCGCATCCCCACCGTCCCCCCGCGCATCCCCTCCTCCGCATCCCCACCGTCCCCCCCGCGCATCCCCTCCTCCGCATCCCCACCGTCCCCCCGCGCATCCCCTCCTCCGCATCCCCACCCGTTCGCCAACCCCCCCCTGCATGTCTCCGCCTTACTGCATCCCCACCCGTCCCCTCCCCCCGCGCAACACCTCCCAGCCCCACCCGCGCGCCCTGCCCTACTGTTTCACCACCTGTGCATGCCCAGCCCCGACCCCCTGCGCATCCCCTCCCGTGCCTGCCCAGCACGCGCCCTGCACGTCCCCTCCCGTGCGCCCAGCCCCCCTGCGCGTCCCCTCTCGTGCGCCCATCCCCCCCCGCGCGTCCCCTCCCGTGCGCCCAGCCCCCCCCGCGCGCCCAGCCCCCCCCGCGCGTCCCCTCCCGTGCGCCCAGCCCCCCCGCGCGTCCCCTCCCGTGCGCCCAGCCCCCCCGCGCGTCCCCTCCCGTGCGCCCATCCCCCCCCTGCGCGTCCCCTCCGTGCACCCAGCCCCCCCCTGCGCGTCCCCTCCCGTGCGCCCAGCCCCCCTGCGCGTCCCCTCCCGTGCGCCCAGCCCCCCTGCGCCCAGCCCCCCTGCGCCCAGCCCCCCCGCGCGTCCCCTCCCGTGCGCCCAGCCCCCCCCGCGCGTCCCCTCCCGTGCGCCCATCCCCCCCCTGCGCGTCCCCTCCGTGCGCCCATCCCCCCCTGCGCGTCCCCTCCGTGCGCCCATCCCCCCTGCGCGTCCCCTCCGTGCGCCCAGCCCCCCCTGCGCGTCCCCTCCCGTGCGCCCAGCCCCCCTGCGCGTCCCCTCCCGTGCGCCCAGCCCCCCCTGCGCGTCCCCTCCCGTGCGCCCAGCCCCCCCTGTGCGTCCCCTCCCGTGCGCCCAGCCCCCCCTGCGCGTCCCCTCCCGTGCGCCCAGCCCCCCCTGCGCGTCCCCTCCCGTGCGCCCAGCCCCCCCCTGCGCGTCCCCTCCCGTGCGCCCAGCCCCCCCTGCGCGTCCCCTCCCGTGCGCCCAGCCCCCCCTGCGCGTCCCCTCCCGTGCGCCCAGCCCCCCTGCGCGTCCCCTCCCGTGCGCCCAGCCCCCCTGCGCCCAGCCCCCCTGCGCCCAGCCCCCCTGCGCGTCCCCTCCCGTGCGCCCAGCCCCCCTGCGCGTCCCCTCCCGTGCGCCCAGCCCCCCTGCGCGTCCCCTCCCGTGCGCCCAGCCCCCCTGCGCGACTCCTCCCGTGCGCCCAGCCCCCCTCGCGTCCCCTCCCGTGCACCCAGCCCCCCTCCGCGTCCCCTCCCGTGCGCCCAGCCCCCCTCCGCGTCCCCTCCCGTGCGCCCAGCCCCCTGCGCGTCCCCTCCCGTGCGTCACGTCCTATGCACACAGCATCAACCTCAGTGTGTCACTGGGTGCTGTCCGTCACCCGGCCCCACTGTGTCCCCTCCTGTACACCCAGCCCCACTGTGTCCCCTCCTGTACACCCAGGCCCACTGGGTCCCCTCCTGTACACCCAGCCCCAGTGTCCCCTCCTGTACACCCAGCCCCACTGTGTCCCCTCCTGTACACCCGGCCCCACTGTGTCCCCTCCTGTACACCCGGCCCCACTGTGTCCCCTCCTGTACACCCGGCCCCACTGTGTCCCCTCCTGTACACCCAGCCCCACTGTGTCCCCTCCTGTACACCCAGCACACAGCCCCGTGTACCCTCCTGTGCACCCAGCACACAGCTCCGTGTACCCTCCTGTGCACCCAGCACACAGCTCCGTGTACCCTCCTGTGCACCCAGCACACAGCTCCGTGTACCCTCCTGTGCACACAGCACCAGCCTCACTGGGTGCTGTCTTTGTCACACAGCATCGGGTTGCAGCAGGAGATCATGCCTCTTTGTGCAGGGTTTAGAGTGTCCTCTCTCTGGCTGACACCTCTCACCTCCCCCGGCTGCACGAATCACTCAGGCTGGTCTGTCCTCGCCAGGCCAGGCAGCTCCAGCAAACTTTCAGCCAACTGAAGAAAGCCTCGCTTGCAAACCCTCAGCCATCTTTAGCTTATGCCCATCCCCCATAGAGCCTCATTCCAGCGGCCTCGCCATCCCTTTAATTCCTTAAAGGGGATGGCGGTGTCTTTGTTATCTGCAGACAAAAACCGCCTCTACAGCCTGCTCTTAAAGAGACAGGCTGCGGACCTTGATTAAGACAGTGAAGGTCCCTATTATTAATTTTTTTCATTTACGACACAAAATTATTTTGTGTGAAAAGTGCCCAGCAACCTCCCACTCTAATCTCATGAACCCATGGAAAATAAGTTCAGGATGACTAGGAAATAAAAACAACATACAGTTTCCAGGAGAGGAGGAGGTGGTTATTTATCAGTCTCCTGGTTGCAAAATTGGAACAACACCCCCCCCCCCTCTAGATATACAAAAGAAAAGCCACAATGAGAGTCATGAGACTTTGACCCCTTCACCTGCACCCATTGGTTGAATCTCAGAACCTTCAGCAAATTAGAGCAGCTGTCAGCTGATTATATCATTACTGCATGTTACACTACAAGTAGATAAATGTTTCCTTCAGAGGGATTTTCCCCCCACTAATGCTGTCTATGTGTACCATGCTATACAAATTATACAGCAGTTATATTTTAAAATGCCTGCAATCAAGGTTTTCGCCGGCTTGGAAGCTCTTCTATCCGGTGCTATTTTCATGTGCCGTGTTTTAGATCGTTTGATTTTTTTTTTTTAATCGGTGAGACTCCACTGGAGCCAATGATCCAAGCCCACAAATCTCTGTTAAGTGACTGATAGTGGCTTTCACCTAAATTAACGTAACATTAAGCCTTACCGTGTATCTTCAACGGCCAATAATGTAACGTTACGTCAAGTTTTCTCCCGGAAAGAGCATTGTGTTGACTATAACGGCCGTTAGTGAGCGTGAGATGCAAACCCTAACATATCCACTAAAGACTGTTCAGGTTATCGTGGGAACTTAATGTTACGTCATATGTAAACTTGCTGTTACGTACATCCTTAACGAAAAGCAATAGTGGTGACCTAAGCGCTCAACCTAATATTCATAATTAATGATGATTAAACAGGGTGCAAAAGGAATAAATGGTATTATATTTACAACGTTGGTCCCAGAAGGGGCCAGAAAAGATCCCTTATGATGCACTCGCTGTGGAAAAAATATATGTATCCAGGACAGATAGTCCAAAAGTGTATATCTCTCTACAAGGGAGGGTGTAAACTACCCCACACACTGCTACTAAGGCCACGTCCATAGTAGAACATGCTTGCTTCCTCCTCCCAGCGTCGCCCTGTAAATACAAACTTGTTTGTATTGCGACGTGCCGCTCTCCCTGTAGCACATGTGCACATGCTAGTGTCCGTGCACTATGCGCATATGCATTGGCGTCCTAGTGTTTGTTTCGGTGCGAGCTACATAGCTTGCGCCATAGCCTGCATTATGGACGTGGCCTTAGTGTGGAGGTATCCACAACTTGTCCACTAGGGTGTAAAATAAAAAAATAGCAAAACTTTAATAAGTTTGCTTATTGCTAAAATATTCCCCTGGCCCTGCATTTCAGCCCTGGTAGCTGCAGGCAGTGTAGAGGTTAAACCCTCCCAGAGCTCAGGCATGTGAGTTAGGTGTCTGGTTGTCACTATTTTGTTACTTTATTCTGGAAATTGCTAGATGTCACATGTTGTGCAGCATGACCATCTAATCTGCCCAGTTACTGAGGGCAGAATGTTCACACCGCTTGGGTATATAAAGTTGGGATCCCCACCCTTTTATCCTCAGACCACACCCCAGGAAATGATCCCTCAATATCAGGAGGTCTCAAGGCTTTCCTAGCCTGCAGGGCAAGTCACAGGTTTTAGTGTTTTCTCAGTCTCCTAGTATAGGGGCACTGGACATATTGCATTAAAGAAGGATTCTGTCACAATAGGGACAGGATTCTCCCAGGAGACCTGGGAGAGCTGCTAAGCATTACTGGGAAAGGTTTTAGCTCTGGGTGTAGGCAGTAGAGGGAAGGTTTGAAACAGAGCCCCTCTAACCACAGACCTCAAGGTGAAGGACATTTAAGTGCATATCTTTAAAACCTGAAAACCCTGTCCTGCTCATGTGAGCCTGCTGAAAATAAAGATCACCAGTTAAAAGTTCCTGGCGCCTTTCTACTTTTATTCTATCACTCCTCAATCACATCCTTGGCACGGATACCATCAAGGATACCCTGAGAAGGAAAAGGTAACGACTGAGCTAACACATACCCTGGAACAGGTACAAAACCTATCGAAGACAAAAGACTGTATATCTACCTCCAATTATTATTAGTACACCCTATCCTTGCAGCCAGGGGGGGAAAGGGGTGTTGCATAAGTAAATGAACATAGTGAATAATATAAATAATGAACAAGGTTAAAATCCTCCTTCGAGTGGCAACTATAATGTAGGATGGTGCTTGGAGATAGCTAGAATGAATAGGGGATATATACATACCGCATCTAACCAGGTGTAGGTAGTCAAGGCATGCAATACAACTCACGCCAAATGTGTATAGATATAAAGCGCCTACCAAAATACATCTTATATATTCTGGTACTATGTAAATACATAGTAATAGGCATTGTATAGTGTGGATGTTTAAAGTTCGTATGGTTAAAGAGACACCGATGGTCTTGCACTTAATTGCTGGTGTGTAGAGGAATCTGTACTGTGTTAGCCGAGCTTAATAATCAAAAACTAATAGACAATACCATTCTGTGGCTAATGAAATGCTTTTATTTGTGCGAGCTTTCGAGATACACTGATCTCTTCTTCCGGCGGTGTTACAATGAATGAAGCAAAAAAAAGTGTTTTTATTTAAAAACGGTGCATACTGGAATGGAATCTGTGATTGAAGCTTATAGCTCCCCCCTGTGCAGTATGCGTTTTATGACTTGAGGTGTTAAATAGTCCCTGAATGTGTGTGTATGCAAATATAAATTTGTAAAGCGCCCACAGAGTATACAGCGCTTTCCAAAAGGTGTGTGTGGAGTGGACGTGTATATGGTGGTGTGGGTAGGTGTAGAAATGTAAGAGGGTGTTGCATAACTATAAGTGTGTGTAGATAATATGTGGTCCCTATTGGTCTAGAGACAGCTGTGTGTGCATTCATGTAGCGCAGTATGTATAGACATGGCCTTTAGTACTCATGGGAAGAGAGTTCTCTTGTGTCAGTAATGACTCATGAAATGTGTGTGTATATGTATGTGTGTATATATATATATGTGTGTGTGTATATATTTATATACACACACAACAGCAGTATGCACATAGTCCTTAATAGACCTATTATCTGTAGTGCATAACCTCCATGTAGTTAAGGAGATGTGGAGCAGTCAATTCAGAAAAAATATCATGGTAGTTGTCTAAATAGTATAATATGCATAAATGACTTCACAAAGTATATATCATGAACGGCATAGCAGCCGGGTAAGGCAAAATACAAGCCGCGTAACTCTCCCAGATGGCGTCGCCACATCCCTGGACATCAACATCGTGATGTCGTCAGAACCCCTGTGTGTGGGTAGTTTACACCCTCCCTTGTACAGAGATATACTCTTTTGGACTATCTGTCCTGGATACATATATTTTTTCCACATCGAGTGCATCATAAGGGATCTTTTCTGGGACCAACTTTGTAACTATACTTCCATCCTTATCCTGAAAAAAATCCTGATAAAGGGCTCCTCCACCATCACTACAAAAGAGGCAACTAAGAAATACTTCAAATGATGTCATTGGCACCTAACTCAATGTTACACTACATGAGCGTGGCGTTAAGTCTATGCTAATGACATGTACAACGGCTGTTGGGTTAGCTTATAATTAGCTGTGTGGATATGCATAACCACAAGGGAAATGTCCCTTAAGCTGAGCTCACTCTGCCTACTACCCGACATTGCGTCCGCGGTTGCGCGCCTCTGTCTGCTGGGTGATTTGTGAACATCCCCAGCAGACTGAATGAACCGACAGTAGGTGGGACAGGGGAAGATGTCGTCCTCGTTTTAGAAAAAAAGATGGAGCTTTCACTCATTGGCTGGCGAAGTACACGTGACGCTGCTGCCGCACAAAATCACAAATTCAGTTGTCTCCCTGAGTTGCAGCAGCGTCAACGCTGTACTGTGCCGCTGGGAGAAAGTTTCAAGTCTGAAACTCTCATTGCCAAACATGAGAGTGACGAACGTGCGTGCGCACACGTAAGCGCGCACACATCGTGTAGCTAGCAGAGTGAGGGGGACCGTACTGTTCTAGGTAACATCACATTATGAGCCCTATCAGTGAACTTGTGTTAAAAATCAGTGTATATAAATAAAATAGTTACTTAAAGGGCGATTTAATATTTCTAAAGAAGACTGATACATTTTTGCCCCGCTGTATGGAACTGCCCCTTTAACCACCACCTCCCTATCATTACCAGAGCAATTTCATACATAACAGTTTACATGTCTAAAACCCCAACTAAGCCTATCAGATATAACAATAAACTTATTTGCTGTTTCTGCATCATAAACCAACATTTTTAGACAGGTCGCTATCTGTCAGGTGTTTCCTTCCTTAATTTCCATTTCCTTCAAATCACACTTCCTGTTTCCGTTCAACAGGAAAATAGACAGAATAAGGAGTTGCCAGAAATGGCAAAGTAAATAGAAAGACAAGTAGAATCAACAGACTTTATAGGGGTATTTGAAATTCATTCTGAAGCATTAAAGGCCACTTAATGAGTGCTAAACTGTAAGGTATGTTATGGCCTAGTCCAGTGGATTGGCTGCAAGGTACCATACATCTTACCACTGTTTAGTAAACATAGCCCTGAGTCCTTTGTTTGGAAATAACAGTTCATGGTGAATGCAGAGCTAACACTGCAACATTATATGCTTCTGTACCAGTTGGGTCAGTGGTTGAAGTGTAATGTTGGGTGACGCTGAGTACCACTGCTTTTTTACTTTACAAAGAAAATGTTCTAATTATTTTTTTTGTTTTTGACAAAGAGACGTTTTAGAAAGGACTTCACATGTTCTGTTCGTACAGTATAAACAAAGAACCAACTTTTTAAAAATGGTGTGCAAATATCTTTGCTCTCCTGCATTCAATCACATCCGCTGATTATCTGGAGGATCATTGACTACTGGTTGCAATACTGTTTTATTGGATCACATTGGTGGTGATATACAAAGTTAAACATGCAAATAAGCTCACATGCAGGCAGTACCATCTAAAGGCATGGGGAGGATAACTGGGCTGTATCCCAGGACCCCGATCTCTCCCCAAATACTATGGCCCAAAATGTCATTTTAAATTCGTAGTTGTAACTGAACGCAGCAAACATTACTTAATTATCATTAACAAACGTATATTGCTTTTAATTTTATTTTTAGAAACATTTTTTATTCAAAGATAATGTTTCTACAAAAAAAAACGAAAGAGACGTAGATAAATACAATTGTTGTGTTTGTAGTAATGTTTGCAGAATTTCAATAAACGTTTTGAAAGTTGTTCAATAAAAACATACTGTATTTGTATTTAAATGTGACCTTTTGTGGGTGGGGCCCACAATTTACACTTAGCCCGGGGCCCCAATAAATTCTTAAGACGGCTCTGCATGCAGGTGACACATTGGTGTTATTTTGCTTGATATTTCAATGCTTCCTCAGATTTAGCGTTGTATATTGACGCACCTGCACTTGTCAGTAACATATGTATATACTTCATTTAGAATATAGTACCCTGCATAATGTAAAATCATCTTGCTCAGGAAAACAAACATTTCCCAGTGTATTATAACAATATTCTTAGAATTGGACAGAGAAGGTGCATTATTAATAATATTTGTATAGTATATTGTGCTAAAAGTATACACAATGCTGTACATAGAATTTTGCCTGCATAACGGGTCCCTCCTCTGAAAAGTGTTGAATCTCATTTGGGAGATAAAGTAAATTGCCAAGGTCACAGAAGAGGACAAGGGGATTTGAACCAGGTGCAAATGCTTTAACATTGTTACCTCCAATCTGCTACTAAGCACTTCTTCCAGTCCTTTAACTTCCCTTTTTTAGATACCAACCTTTGAAAGGCTCACATTTTCATACTTTGGCCCTTATGCTAAGTATTTGCCTTCCTTGTGTAGCCCCCTTTCCCCCGTGTCTAGGGATGTTACCGTGGTGCTTTACCTGGATGGCTTACAGTAGGCCTGATTCTCCGCTGAAGGGAGCCTGGGGTGACCTATACACTTGCACATATACAACGCTTCCACCTGGAAGGAATCCGCACACAGGGGGATAGCCCCTTCCAAGACAATGTACCCAGTAATTACACACAGGTTATGGTATAACAGTATATACTGGACACCTAATCAGCATAAACATAATACAACACAATGCATACACTATGTAGATGTATATAACCCCACAGGGTATTCCCACCGTACTTGGGGTGCAGGGGCACCAGAGCCCTAGTGTTCTTCCCACAGTGTCAATCCCACCCAAGTATGAGGCGTAGTGCTAGCCTGTGGACTGTTGGTGCACTTGTTGGTATACCTGCCCGGGGGCTCCAGCACCCAGGTGTAGCTCAACAACCAAACGATCAGTCTGATCCCACAACGCCTTCCGCTGCCGCGTAGGGTGGCCTCCAGCCGGAGCATCCCACCATAGATAATCTCTGACAAAGATGGCAGCCTGGTCTCAGACCGCAGGCCTGACGCATCGCGTGGTGTACGTCGCTGTGTCCCTGACACTTGGCACTACAGGGGCAGTGTCCCTATCTAAGGGGCCGTCCCTGAAGCAACCACAATCTTACTGGATTGAGGCCTATCTGGCACCTAAGGGATTAATCTGGCCTAGTCTGAGTGCCAAGCAAATTGGCAGAATGTTTTGTATTGTTGTCTAACTGAAGGGGCCTGTACAGAGTGAAGATATTGAGCACATGTATGCGACAGTGCTGTCATTTTTAACTCCCATCTGTAAGGTTACTTAGCCATCCATTATCTAACAGTGTCTGAGTAAGTGGTACAGCTGCTTCAAATGTAAAAACTCAGACGGGGCAGGGCCATACTGTATGGATTAACAAAATAATAATAATAATTTCTCGTTTGCTCTAAGCCCCAACAAAAGTTAATTATGAGGGGTAGGACCCATGACCAAAAGTTTGCCTTGGGCACCAAATAGCCTTACACCAGCCCTGGGCACTGTACAAACTACAATAATTCAAATAATTCCCTTTTAACTTGCAATGTCATTTTTTTTTTATACAAGTGTGACAGGGAACGCCACCGTTTCGTTTTAATATGCGGACGGCCTTGGTGGCATCTACCAGTTCTGGGTTTCCCGTGTACCTGAAGCTGCAGAGCTAATTTCTCAGCTCCCTGTGCACTGGAATATCAACCAGGCTGCTAGCCCTGTGTCATGGCAAAAAGCTCAGGCAGACTGCAGGAGAAGAGTGTGGCTGCACATACCTGTGACTCTGCTGTGTGCCTCTTTACATCCTGACATGTTTACCCCACGTTTATCCCCTCTGGGAGGATCTACGCCATGCTGTTGAATATCGCCAGCACGCCAACCTGCTGATGATGCTCCGTTCACCTCCTGACTGAATCCGGAAATCCCGCTGTTGCCGCCGGTCAGCTGACCACCCACCGCGATCCAGCGGACGCAGGGTTGGCGGTGAAGAGGATATCGGCTATCCACCATGCTGGGGCGCCCCTTCCACTCCACATTCATCTGATGCCAAGACAGGTCGGACAACAGGAGAACCTACATCTCCTCTAAGAAGAGGACCCGGCAGGCACGGTGCAAACAACCCCAGGATTTACAAGTGAGTCTTTTTATCTCAATTTCATAGTGCTTGAGGCAAGCCAGTTGCTGGAAAAGACATTATACACTTTATACCTACTCCATGTGGGGTTGTTCTAACCTGAACTCCGGTACTACAGTATACGTATTATATCATTGCATCATCAAGCAGGATTTTGCTATCTCTGAGCGCCTGTTGGGTTTATCTTTGATTTACCAGTCACACACTGCTGTATTTTTACAGGCAGCTCGATATCTTTGAAATTAGAGGACTGGTGTTTACAATATTTGAAACATACTTACATTTTCAGAACAGATGAAATCTCCTCTTTTTTCAAGTTATGAAGGCTGAGAATGAGCATTACTATTTTATTTGAAATTGTATACCCACTTTTTAAATACAAAAGTTTTTTCACCTTTAGCTAATATACAACAAATTTTATGATAAACATGGATGATGAACAAGAGGCAATAATGGATTTACCTACCTCTTATGTTCAGAAGTGTGACAATAATACAGAAAGAATTAAAAGGGCCACACACATCTTTGATGATACATTAGGAAACATCACATGTGAAAACTCAACAGATCTCATCGACCACTTTCTTAGATTGGAGAGACTCTTGACCCATGATATCCGAATTTTTTGGGACATCACCACCACAGAAAATTATATGAGAGTCAAACGCATTCCCAGGGGTTTAAGAATAAAGAAAATGCCTTCGTTTGGCTTTCCCAATAAAGACTTTCAATTTCAATGGAGAAAAATCCTGGACGAATGCTCCAACCAGCTCATGAAACTTATTGTTAATGCTAAAATTGATGAGAAGAAAGTTTTAACGGGTGAAATTGATGTATTGAAAAAGGAACTGTATAGATTTAAAGATATGGAGAAATTTCCCCATAATGATAAAATTTTACTACAAAATATTGAAAAAATGGAGAAGGGGGTTATAGCTAAAAAACAGGAGAAATTTTCCAGGGATAGAGCTGACTATGAAAAAGGTCAGGTTTATTTCTGGGAAAGACCTGTCCCCACACGTGATTTCTCCAGGGGTAGAAATCCATCTTATTCTACACCACGCAGGTGGTCCTCAGAGGAAGAAATCAGTGCCCAAAAATCTAATACCAGGTCCATTTTAAAATCACCCTATATAGAACGTAGACAAAGTTTTGAAACCGACTCCTCAGATAATGCTGACAGATCTTCTGTATCTTTCTTTACTCAGGACAAACATACGAAAAGAGATCAAGAAGATGGTTATTTTGATAAAACATATATGTCTCATCCTAGAGAGGAACATTTGAGAACAAGTCACACTAATACAGAGATTGCAGTCAAAAAACTCAAAAAGTGTAGGAGGGGCAAAAAGAGCAGAAAGAACACATGGAGCAGACAGCAAGAGGAAGAAATACTCTTAAACCCCACACTAAATAATGTAATTAACATTTCAGATACCACTCTCACATCCTCCCAAGTGTTGTTGTTGAATAAGGGCCTTAATTATGCTCCTCATGAAAATTTTGACCTTTTTTCAAACATAATTGATTTACAAAAATATACCAGAAAGTGGGCTCTAAAAAAGCTATTTGCTAGAAAAACCAATCCTATACTACCCACAACAACCACCTCTGGAATCGATGGTGAGAGTATGGTTACTGATAACAAGATTAGCTCTTCTTTTGCAGAGACTGCTTTTGAGTTTGACATGCAATCCCTGTATGATGAGGGCAGCACTGATGCAACTGTGGACCCACCTTTCTTCGGCCACACAGATACATTTCTAAAGAAACGTTCATCCTTTATCCCCAATAATACCAAAGGGCCCTGTCTATCAGCCTTTGAAAAGCTGGTCGACAGAGATTTAAGAACTTTGGCCAAAGGTTATTCTTTTTATATACCTGATAACCTCACCTCACAGGAGAGATTAGACTTAGCGGAATTAAAGAAGAATAAAGATATCACTATCAAAAATGCCGATAAAGGGGGAGCCATAGTTGTACAGTCATCTAAAAAATACAGGGATGAAGCTCTGAGATTATTGAGCAATTCTGATTTTTATGCCAAATTAAAAGTAGATCCCACCAAAATGTTTCTGGGGGAGCTTGACAAACTTCTTGAACTGGGCGACATATTGTATGTAATAACCAATAAGGAAAGACAATTCCTGGCGTGTGAGTTTCCCATTGTCCCCGTGTTCCACCATCTCCCAAAGATCCATAAATCATTAGAGAACCCTCCGGGACGACCTATAATATCTAGTATTGGATCTTTGGGAGATGGTGTTTCACGTTATGTGGATACATTTTTGCAGCCTATTGTGAGAACTCTACCATCATTTATAGAAGATACCACAGCACTGTTGTTATCTTTACGGGACATTGTTTGGAAGGAAGGGTACCGTTGGGTCACCATGGACGTCACATCACTGTACACCATTATTGAACACCAACATGGCCTTCGTGCCATTTATCACTATCTTCAACTTTCATCACTTTCTACTGCACAGATCACTTTTATCACGGATGCCATTTATTTTTTATAAACACAATTATTTTCTTTTTGATTCACAATTTTTTCTACAAAAACAGGGCACAGCTATGGGGACTTCTTTTGCACCCTCATATGCTAACCTCTTTATGGGCTTATGGGAATCTGTCCACGTTTACGGTAGCACTAATATGTTTCGTTCTAATATTATTTATTATAAACGTTACATTGATGATTTGATTTTCATATGGGATGGTGACATTGATAGTATTCACTCTTTTATTCACAACATTAATTCCAACGATCTAAATCTTTATTTTACATTTGAAACTAATACTAATAAGATCAACTACCTTGATGTGACTATCCATGGTGATCCAACAACTGGTATACAAACAGACATTTTTACAAAACCGCATGCCAGGAGTTCATATCTGCGCGCAGACAGTAGTCACCCCAAAGCCTTGATTCGTGGAATACCTAAAGGACAATTCATGAGATACAAACGTCTTTGCTCCAACCAGGAAACATTCTAAAACATTGGGCTCCAAGTTTTTGGCCAAAGGTTATCCTCAAGAAAATGTGGACAGTGCCTTTCTGAATGCTGACTCCATGGATCGAACTGAATTGTTAACTCACAAAAAAAGTGTAAGAACGAATAATAAAAAAGCGTTTAATGACAGTCCACTGTTCATTACGAAATACAGCAAACAAGCGCCACTAATCAGGCGCATAATTTCCAAACATTGGAATGTACTTAAATTAGACACAGATTTGGAAATATACACTAAAACAGGTCCTAAATTCGCATTCAGAAGGGCAAATACAATAGCCACATCCGTATCAAGGAGCATATTTCAATCGAAACAATCACATATTGGTAATATACCGAAGGGATTCTACAGATGCGGCTTTTGCAATTATTGCAAGTACGCATCTCCAACCAAAAGAATACATACACTGTTCCCCAATGGTAAATACAGGATCAATACCTTTATCAACTGTCAAACCACTCACGTTGTCTATGTGATTACATGTGGATGTAAATTCAGATACGTAGGCAGAACGGTCAGATCATTATATGTCAGAATTTCGGAACATATCAGGTTAATTAACAAACGTGATTTATTCCATCCTGTAGCGAAACATTTTTCACAATGTCCGCTCGGTGGATTAAAGAATTTCAAATTTTTTGGTGCTGAACACATATCTGTTCATGCAAGAGGAGGTGACAGGCTTAACTGTTTAAACAAACAAGAAATGTCATGGATATTTTCTCTCAATACTTTGCAACCTTATGGTTTAAATGTGGAATGGGAATTGATGCACTTTCTTCATGACTAATTCCCCTGTGTTTATTGGTCACATGTCGCAATTCCCCTTCCACATATAATCATGACTTATACAGAGATTCATGTGGGTTTCATTTCTCTTCTGCATTGTGGGTGGGCTACTGCAGATTTTCAGACTCACATTTCTATTTAAGACACATCTCCTCTTTACTGGTTTCTTGGGAAGTGTGGTTTCCCCATGTCTGAAATTATGGCTCCCACTCAAAAAACAGTCTTGAGCAGTAAATGTGAACACAGTACCACTGATTCTTCAGAACTTCTCAAAGCAAGGAAGAAGAGCAAAAAGAAGGGAGGCATTACTGTGGAAGTTGAAATTAAGGCTGAACCTTTAACCCCAGAGTCTGCATTTGATGAAAGAGATATGCTGCAGTTTAAGGCAACTCACAGACATCCCAAGAATAGTGGAAGAAAAGAACGATGTATTTAATCCAGGAAAAGATGCCCTAACTCAGACACTTCAATCTGCACGAAAAGAGATTGATTGTTTTCATGGACGTTTAGATAAAGCGCAAGAAGCCAAGGCTGCACTACAGAGCTGTCTATCCTCAGCAATTGCTAAGTGTGTTCTCCAGGAAAAAGAAAAGCACCAGTTGGAGAATGACCTGGATGTCATGTCAGGTGAGCTGGAGAGGGCATATGCTGATGCTGCTGAGGATCAGCGCCTCACTTCTAAAAGTAATGAATTCCTGGAAATCTCTATGAAGGAAATTGACAGGCTTAATACAGAGCTTAAAGTCTCCCAGGAGGAGATTTGCTACTTCAAAAAAGAGATGGAAGTCGTTCGGGAGGAAAGATGCTACTTGAAAACAGAGATACGTTCTATGAGAGACGCCTCCGAAGAGTTAAATAGTAGGTTTGAAACTATAAACCAAATGAGTAAGAACTTCTCTGTCCAAGCCAGTGAAGGAGATAAAAGACTCCATGAATCAGAAGAGGAGAAGAGACTATTGATTGAAGAAAAGTCAAGGATGCAATTAGCACTGGAAAAAGCAGAGGGTGACTGGGAAAAAGAAAAATATCAGTTGGAGAATGACAGGGTGATCTTGTCAAGTAAGCTGGAGAAGGCCTACGCTGATTCTGCCCAGTACCAGACTTTCATGGCTCAAGTTGACGCAGCACTGGAAGCATCTCAGAAAGAGGTTCACAGGCTTACTACAGAGCTGGAAGCCTCTAAGGAGAAGAGTTGCCACTTCAATACAGAACTATGTTCATTGAGAGAAATCTTCGAAGGGTTAAATATCAGTTTTGAAACTGTAACCTAAGAGTGCAAGAATCTCTATGTCCAAGTCAGTCAAGGAGATAAGAAACTCCATGAATTAGGAGAGGAGAAGAAACAGTTGGCCCAGGAAAAAATAGATGTGCAGACAGCACTGCAGGATGCAGAGAGAGTGCTGCAAGAAGAACGTGTCACCCTGGAGCAGCGCACACAAGCAGAAAATATGCTATAGAGTCAGCTGCAAGAACTGCATACACATCTGCAGGACACGAAAGAGAAATGGGTGAATGCTGAGGAAAAGCAGCGAGTTCTGCAGGAAGAAAGTTTCCAGACTGCCTACAAGGTAAAAATGCTGCAAGAGTATCTGAGTACCCAGTGTGTCCCCAAAGAGCAGCATGAGGAGCTGAAGGCCACACTGAGCATAACCAGAGCCTCTCTGGAGGAGGTGCTTAGAGCCCAAGTACATAAGAACAGTTCAAGAAACTGGCAAAGGACACAATACACAGAGCCTTATAAGACTCCCTCTACATAACACTTTGAGAGGGAGCACAAGGCGGTCCAGACACTGAAGCAAGACTTAGAGGAGCAGAGACACTGCTCCATCCCTAACAGCCAGTACACCCAAGAGAAAGAGACCTGGAAAAGACAAGCTGCTGAGATCATAGCAAAGGAATTTGCAGAGCTCCAAGACGTGATGAGGGATGCATTGAAGCGAGTTCAAAATGATCTCAGTGAAGAGATGAAAGTCCTGAGAAGAGAATTGCAGTATGCACTTAACCAGGGATCTCTCACTGAGGAGTGGAAATTGCAACAATACCTAAAAGAGGAAGAGCTAAAGCTGACAGCTGAACACACATCACAGCATCTCACAGCGCTGCTGATCGCTGAGCTCAAGACACAGCTTGCCAAAAAAGAGAGGGAGGAGGTGTCCGTCCGTCAAGTGGTTGGCCTGACACTGCGCTATCAGGTCAAGATGGCTGAGGCCTGCAAAGTGTTGAATCACACAGCCCATGAGAAGGCCTGGCTGCAGCTGGAGCTGGACAAGGTCTGGGAGGAGTACCGGCAGCTACAGGTCAGAAATAAAGAAAACGAAATACATTTAAGCCTTGTTCTAAGTGAGCTGGGAGATATGGAGTCGCGACTCAACTCCAAAGAAGCTTAACTGACAACTGCTTTGAGTGGGAAAAGAAGTGCAGAAGGACAGCTTCAAGAGCCGAAAACTCAAATAGCTGGTCTTTCATTCAGTGATACCACGAAATGGCAGTCGCAAGAGGAGACCATGGAGAGCGAACTCTGTGTCCCCACTGACTCATGTGGAAAGGCTGCACCCATCCTTGATGCCCACGTTCCTGATGTCTCTGCCCCTGCTTTTGGGTTGAGCGCACCCATTCGGAGGTTCCCTGCAGCACCTAATGTACCTGTGGAGTACCCTCTGCCCGCTGACAAACCACCAGAGGTGGGTCACCTTGAGTCCACTTTTCATCATGGCCTCCGGGAAGAGCCTGGAGGATCGTCCGGAGAACGCTCTTGGGAGGGGGGAGTAATGTCATATTCTCTAGCCTGCTGTACCCATGCTTGGCCACCGGGACTGCTGCCACTCTCAATGTCTTGTTCTAGCCTGCAATACCTATACTTGTCCACCGGGATTGCTGCTGCTAAACTAAGGAACATTCCAGACTCTGATACCTGACACCTCTGCACCTGTGCTCCACCTCCCAGCCTGCCTATATAAACTTCCCATTCCTGTTCCTCCCTTGCCTTTGCTTCAAGTCAGACTCCTATGCACATGCCTCTGATCCTGATCTGTTCCTGTACCTGTATTTGAGTCTGTTCGCAGTAAGGCCCTTGCTGGTAATCTGGCTTGTCCCTGTTTGTTCCCGTTCTCAGTCCCTGCTCCCAGACCTGTCCCTGCTCGCCTGTCCTGTTCCAGTCTCCTCGTTGCCGACCTCTGGTTGTTACCTGACTTCGCTACCTGCCGCCTGCCTCGGACCCCTGCTTGTTACCTGACTTCGCTATCTGCTGCCTGCCTCTGATCTCTGCTTGTGACCCCTACTACGCTCCTGCTGTTCCGGCCACCGAGATCCTACCCGCCACAGGAGTCTCCCGTGACACTTCACTCATTTCATGGATACTCATACACGAGAATTAATTCAGGAAGTATATCATGATAAACTGTTATCATGGACTGTATTATTGAATGTAAGAACTTTGACTCTATGTGGTTTACATTGTTACATTGTTACAAACTTTTGACATATTGTGGTTTATATTGCTACAAAGTTTCTGAACCTTTCAATGGCATTATTGAATTTGTAAGTACCCCATGGCCTCAAATCATTCCATACAGATGGGTATATGATCAATTTGCATTACAATACGGATTCAATGCTTGACTAAGGCATATTGTGTGCATTTATATATATAGTATTTGTTTTTAATCATCATCTAATCATTAATACGTCAATTTGATTCTTTATTACATGCATTGTTTGTAGAACAGGATATGTAAATGTTATTGACGATAATGATTTGGTCACATTTTAGTGCGTCGCTTTTTACTGACATCTGTGTTGTAGATGTGCAATGATATACACCTGCTGCTTGTCCATTGGGCAACGCACTCAGGTGTGGCGAATTGCAGAGACTATAACTGGATGTCTTTTATGCAAGCGGATCACTCTTTGACAAAGGCCTTGCAGGCTGAAACGCGTCAGAGGATCCGCTTGCACCCTTGGGCCGATAAAGCTTTTTTCACTGCCAATACTCAGCCTTCAGTGATTCTTCGTGGCAGTGCGGCGTTTACCCCCTCTGGGAGGATCTACGCAATGCTGTTGAATATCGCCAGCACGCCAACCTGCTAATGATGCTCCGTTCACCTCCTGACTGAATCCGGAAATCCCGCTGTTGCCGCCGGTCAGCTGACCACCCACCGCGATCCAGCGGACGCAGGGTTGGCGGTGAAGAGGATATCGGCTATCCACCATGCTGGGGCGCCCCTTCCACTCCACATTCATCTGATGCCAAGACAGGTCGGACAACAGGAGAACCTACATCTCCTCTAAGAAGAGGACCCGGCAGGCACGGTGCAAACAACCCCAGGATTTACAAGTGAGTCTTTTTATCTCAACTTCATAGTGCTTGAGGCAAGCCAGTTGCTGGAAAAGACATTATACACTTTATACCTACTCCATGTGGGGTTGTTCTTACCTGAACGGTACTACAGTATATGTATTATATCATTGCATCATCAAGCAGGATTTTGCTATCTCTGAGCGCCTGTTGGATTTATCTTTGATTTACCCGTCACACAAGACTGCAGGAGAAGAGTGTGGCTGCACATACCTGTGACTCTGCTGTGTGCCTCTTTACATCCTGACATGTTTAAGGACCTGGCTGCTGTAATACTCCTCAGTATGTTCTGTAACTAGGAGTAAAACACTGTGGTGCTAACAGTCGGGATACATTCTCCTGAAGGACCAGACACTGCCTTTGTAATCCTATCTCTGTAACATATGGACTTTTTACTGGTTTGCCTTTTATGCTGCAGTAAAGCTCTTTTTTATTTTATTTGATCCTAGCGCAGTCTCCAGCCGCTCATTACCTTGCAAGTCACCAAAAATGAAAGAAAGCACGAGCAGCCGATTCTAGGATCCAACTTTTTTTCGTTTTTAATCACTAAAGTTTTATTCAAATGTTATAGAAAAAAGCCAGGGTACAGAAATAAAATGAGGGGAAGGGAATAGAGGGGGCGCCAGCAACATTTAGTCATGGAAATCAATTAACAAATGCATACAAAACAGTGAAATATATATTCGTAATAGTAATGTGTCTATGGAAGCGGCACTGCCTTTGGGATCCTGTTTTATCTTTTAAATGTTGCGTGCGTACGTACACCAGTCAAATCTTTAAACTCTATTCTTTGTGGATTACTCAAATGACGTCGCGTTACCATGGCTACACGACGCCATGTGTCATCACGTTGATGACGTCCGCGGCGTCATTTGACGCTGGGATTCCAAAGGAGGTGGAGGGCGGCACCAAGAATCGGTAAATGCGGCGGCAGGATCCAATGTAAATGACATGGGGTGGCGGATTTTCATATCCGCCGCTGACTGTAAGGGATAGCCATACCTTCTATATAAAACCGGTTATATGACAAACATCATTGCACTTCGTCTCCCATTGTCTGACGTAACATGTGGCGTTCCACCCAGAAATAGAGGACTCGGGCCCCCACCCCAGCAACATGTATCAGTTTGGGGCCAGGGTAAAGAGGGGGTTTGTTAAATGTCTTTTTACGTCTTTTCTATAGATTACGCCGGCATAACAGAACTTGGCGTTCTAATCTTTGCACACAGAAACAAAACGTTTATTTTGAAAATAATTACTTGAATACAAATATAGTAAGAATGGCGATGATGACGTTCCAAATAAATTATAGTATTCGTAAGGATGGTTGCACATGGTAGCTTTCTGTTGGTATCTTTATGTTAAATCCTTCTATCTCCAGATAGTAACACGTTTCTCTCTTGCTACATAATGGTGATATTAAGATGCACTTCTATCTCAGGTTAACTGCTGTCTATTTATCCAGATAAAACCACCCAGTCAGCCATCTTAACTTTTTAAGTATTGTCCTAACATGGTATTTGCATACAGTATGTTATTCCACTGAAGTAACAATATGTCCTTGTGAACATATAAGGAACTCAAGCATCTTGTCTGAAATGATTATCTGAAAATATCAATTGTCGATGGCAACTGTCTGTCTCTCGCTGTCCTTTCCCCAAACATCCCAGAACAGCCATGTGTCTCTTCTCTCAGCTAGGACCTACAGTTGTTAATAATCAGTATCAACCTAAACAGAGCAGTTCAAGCTACTTAAAACCATTGTATGACCTCTGTGTCAATTCTGGCTGTTAGAATAGGTTAACCACACCTCTCTTACTTAAAATACTTCACATGTAACTGAATCTAGGAAGATTTTACATTATAAGTTCTAAAAGGACCTTCAAACGCATTCCAGTGTTTAAACATATTTCCTTATTTTTGTAAGACATCTTTCCAACAATTGTCCTGTAATCGTTCATTCGTGTGCTTGAATTTTTAGAGGAAAAGACAATTTCTTACAGGGTTACATATATTTATATAGTGATTGATAATTCAAAGTTAAAAGTATGCCCAAGTATTTGAAGTGAATTTCTTTCCACCTGTAAGAGAAGTTTCTCTGAAATAATTTAATCTCGTGTTGTATCGAGGTTAAATTTAGGGCTTCTGATTTATTAGGATTTATCCTGTACCCCGACATTGAACCACATTCTGAGAGCATGGCCTGGAGATTGGGAAGCCATGTCAGAGGATTTGAGATAGTTATTTCTCTGTCAATCCTCCTGCACTCGAAGGTTGGACTGGAGGACTGAGGGTCCTCTTTCACCACGTGGACCAACTAGAGGACGTCTTACCATCAACATTGAAGGGGACATACAGGTTTTGGAGAGCGGTCCATCGACGATTATTAAGTGATTGTTTAATGTTGGAATTGTTCGCGCAATATGACATTTATACAATTGATTAATGGTTTTACGCTATGAGGCTCTGCGCTTCTCTTGTTTTGTTTCACATTAGTTATGTGGAAGTTCTGGGCATCTTCTGTGAGTGAGCTGCTGGAGCCTTTGAAGATCTTTGTCGATCACAATACTGTATATGAATGTTACTGAGCAGTTTTCCACCAAGATTCTGATGTTTTTCAATCCAGATGTCCTTGAGTATCTGAACTGATTTATGAACACTTGGACACTCTTAATTAGAATAAATATTTATTTAATATTGTAATTATTTATCTGTAATCTTGTAAGGATCCGTGAGTCTCACTACCCTCGGAGCGCTTCCTGCTTACCTCAGCCCGGTGCTCCCGTTCCCCTGCGGCGCGCCACCTGGGCCATCTACCAGCCGCTGGTCTACGGGCGCGTCACGCGCAAGAATTCATGCACCACCTCTGGTCCCGCCTACGGGTTGCGCCCACGCGGGGGTGTCATCGGCACGCCACGTACGCGCAGGAAATGCACAGGTACCGCGTCGCCAATCTCCGTCAGTAGACCTTCCCACACCTGTCTCCTGCACCTCTTCAGCCAATCACAGCAGGCGCTCCTGACGTGCCCCCTCTCGCCTTGTCCTCATTGGTCCCAGTATGCCTTATATGCTTAGCCGTCCCACTGGTTTTTCGGCTGAGCATAAACCTTCCTACGTGCGAAGTGTTCACTGCTGTCTTGCCTCCACAGTCTTGTCGTGCTTCCTGATCCTTGTTCCTGACCTTAGCTATTCCTCCGGACTCCGCTCTTCTGTTCTTCTGACCCCGGCTACGTACAACCATCTGCACCTCTCCATCCCGACCTTAGCAAAGTACCTCGACGATCCGCTCCTCTCCAATACTGACCTCGGCAAAGTACCACGACTTTCCACCTCTCTCCAATCCAGACCATGGCTAAGTACCTCCTACGATCCGCTACTCTCCAACAACGACCTCAGCAAGTATTACTGACCATCCAGACCTCATCTACCCCGACCCGGCTACCTCGACCAATCTACACTCCAGACGCGCCCACGCGGCTGTGGGTTGGTGTAATATCAAAACCCCATCTCGGCCTCGCAGTCACGCCTTGTTTGTGGTGAGTACTCCGTTACAAATCTAAATTGCATGATTGTCGCCAGAAATCACTGCTCGTTTAATTATTATATATCAAGATATCTTTAGCACACTTTTTTTTATAGGGGGGGGGGAAAGGAGAGTGAGCGTTTTGACACTAAAACAAGAGCACTTAATGCTGATATGGAGTTTCTTACACATACAATCATGTTTTGTAATGTTTCTCTCTACATCTTTGTTAGTTTTAAACCCTTTTCCTCTGCTGCACACCCTCTAAACACTGCTGATGTTCCAGCATGCTCTCCACATTTCTCACTAGCCTTTTCATCCATTTTAATGCCTTGTCTGTTTATTTACCATGAACTCTTCACTCTTCTGCCTTAAATTGTTATCAGTATTGCTGTTCTGGGGAAGAGAGAGAACTCTCGAAATATCAATTGTTAGGACAAATAACAAAAGGTATCACCTGAAATACTCATTCACTGTGCACTATTGCAACTGGACTAACACGTCTATTTCTAACCATCTACACACACATTGATACGTATAGAGCTAATTTAGGGTGTATACTGTTTGAATGTAGACTTTAGTTTTGCTAAATGGTTTTATAGTAAATACAAATAATTATCGGCACCTTTCCCGGATGAGAGGTCAGATTGAGGCATTAATCCATGCTGTGCCCCAGGCAACTTTTATTTTTTCAGGGTCAGCACTGTAGCAGCTCCAAGGCGCCACCTAGTGGCTAATATGTCTGTAATGATAGATTTAAGGCCTTTATTGCCAGATGGGCCTGCAATGCTTTGCACAAGCAGGACCAACTCAAGGCCCGTGGACAGGGTAAGTGAAATGTAATTTTGACGTTCCAAACTTTGTCCCCCAGTTTCCATATATACACTGGAGCACAAGTTCAAACTGGCACTGGCTGATACACTGGCACACAATGGGCATGCACACACTGACGCAAATAAAACAGTCATATACTCTCTTGCAGCCAGGCACACAAATTGACTCCAACATTGGTACTTCATGTGTACCGGCAAATACTTGTATAGCAACACAAGACAATTTGACACATACAAGGATGCAGAAAGCCACAAGTGAACCCCCTCGTTGCCACAGGCCTGTGGAGCTCATTGCAAAGTCCTGGTTACTGACCCTACAGATATGCTGCCCATAACCAATGCTTACTTTGCAATGTCTTGGGCCAACCCTGTGTACAGAGGCCGATTTTATAGTGTCTATTGGATTATTCACTAAACGACGGCAGCAGCTAGCAATCACTAACAGACATTCACATGATAGATATCTTATGTGGTGCTTGGAGATTATTCACAAAATCATTCTAGTCGTTAAAAAAAACTCCTCCCTGTGCTCCGAATCACTGAAATATATTTAGCATTTTCTACTAAGAGAACATCAACTATAAGAATATTGGTAACAGGACGAACCACTAATCTTCATAAAACACACCTGGATTTGGCCCTATAATTAGGAAATGTTGTAGAGTCCAGCCAGAGAGTTATCTATCAGAAAGGACATCATAATGTTTGTCAATTGTGTTTACAGGTAGTTTATCATCAGTCGCCCAACTGCAAAACTGTAGCAATAATTGTTCAACAGCACAGAATTCATCAAAGAAAAAAAGAAACATGAATGCAATGCATTTCAACTAATTTTTGGTCACCAACTGATTCACACATTATAAAAACAGTCAAGCATATAAGAAGATTGCTAGGGAAAAAAAAGAGCTTTATTTTGTATAGCAGGGACTTTGTTCCATATGAATACATTAAAAGGATACAACACAGCAAAAGGTCAGGTTAGTATCATTCTATAATTACTAATAATGGTTAGTCATCCAGACATTCACATTGCAAGACTAAAATGAGAAAACAGTATTGCAGAATGTATTGTTACTGCAATTCCATAGTCATGTACTATTCTGGTGTTTGCATTACTACATGAGATAAGATGCTTCTATTTTAAACATCGCTATATCTGCAACAAAGCATATAAAACACACGGACTACAAATACAGCAATTTAGTGTAGCTATTACAGTATTAATTGTGTATACCATGTTTACTCTAATGCCAGCACTATCTTACCTAAGACTAGGTGCTTTAAGTCTAAGACTTGGGGATAGACCGAGGTACAGATCAGGCAGAAGAGTCCAAAGGGATGAAAGGAGTTCCCAGCCCTGCACCTCCATAACTCAGCTTCTGGCAGTTTAAGCTGCTAAATACATCAGACTGGAGCTTTCAGCCAATTCCTGTAAAGGTGAGAGAGGCTAAAAACGCACCATGTTTTCATGTCCAAGTCTAGACACTTGGCATCGAGCCACCGCCTACTCCAGTGCAATAAATATTTACTATTGTGTTCTTCTGTATGTAGTGTCTGTGTATAAAATGGTTCATAGTTTCAACATACAAATATAGTAACAAGAAAAATAATAATACAGAAGTAACATTCTCCCCATACAGTAACTTAGTCTCCCTACTTTCAGAGCTACAAGGCTAGGAATTTAAAGTGTTGCTACAGTGATGCAAATCTACCTCTAGGCTGTCTTGAAATATTGTTGCAAACTACTACTGTATGTGCATTCTTCATTGCTTGTTTGGGCTTCCCTTTGGAATGCAAGTGCTTAAGCATTAAGCCATTTGATTTTGATCCATACCATCTATAGCATGGAGTCTGCTTCTTTTGATTTGGTCCACAGTGGAAGTTTACATTTTGGACCTGCATACCATAAAGTAAAGCTTTTGATAATGTCATAATCTCAGTTTATCCTGACAATATAATTGGGTAAGAGCTTTTCGGTGGTTCTTTAGTGATCTACTTGACGTGTCTGCAAAGGATGTGACGCTGCAATGTGCTGCGCTCTCCGAAGCGCATGTGGCAAACATCACATTGGTGAGGTCTTTCTCCAGTGTGGATCTGCTGATGACGTGTCAGCTCCCCAGCGTCCCGGAACCTACGATGACAAATCTGGCACTGGCAAGGCTTCCCACCGAAATGAGTGTACTTGTGACGTGTAAGATGAGAAGTCCTTTTAAAAGCCTTGCCACAGATCTTGCAGATGTGAGGCTTTTGTTGGGAGTGTGCAATGCTGTGCCTCTGGAGGTAGGAGAGATACTCAAATATCCTAAAGCACACTGGGCAGGTATATACCTTCCGAGGGGCTAAAGATTTTGCTGCACCAATATGTGGACCATCAGAGTTAGACTCTTGGGTCAGACTGTTTGTTTTTGTTGTTTTAGGCTCCTCTACAACCACAGTGTATGGCAGCCCTTGGCTATCGATAAGTAGAAATCTCCTGTACGTAGAGGTACCTACTGGCTTTTCCCTTTGTTTGGCAGATGTGACCTCCACCTTTGCTTTGTCTGGAGAAGGAGCTGAACTCCTGAATGATTTATCTCTATGTAGATTCAAAGACTTATTCACTCCAGTCCTAAAACCAACAGCACTGCTACTCTCGTTATGAGTAAAGGCGGTACTTTCAGAAGGCATATCCTTGTGATATAATCTGTGTTTATCATAGATTTTCTGGTGCACTTTGTCCGTTGTATGTATTGGAGGTTCTGGCCCAGTTACTTTCATTCTCTGCCAAGTTTCACTTGTACGACTCTGATGTGGTGCATTATTTTGGATCACAACCCTCTTACGTGGATGATAAAAAGGGATTCCTAGATAAAGGCTTGGTTCTTCACAGTGATTTGCCTCATGACCATGTAACATGGCTTCAGTTGTTGAACTTCTTTTACTCTTTACCTTAGCTCTCTGGTAGAGGACTGAAACATGCTCTTTGGTATCAGCAGGGTCGGAAGGATCCATCCTAATTTCTTCTCTGGAAAGTTGTGCATATGTCATATCTTTTTGAGGACGAACACTACGACCAACATCTCGAACCTGAATGGGCAACATTTTAGCCTCGGATCCAAAAACGGTCTTTGCAGAGTTTTTGGAATCTTGGCCATATTTGTTAAATGTTGGTACCCATGCAGCCCATTTCTTCACTGTACATTTGTTGACCATTTTCAGAGTACTTTGTTCCGAATATGTTTTTTTCATTTCACGTTGTTCTTCTGCCGGAAAACCATTTCCGTAATCTGCTCTGACTTGCCGCAATGTGCCTTCTAGTTTTTCAAGGTCTTCATTCATCGTTCCATGGTTTGTCATCACTTCTCTTTCTGTATTTAGGTAACGGCCATAGTTCATTTGCATGTTCTTAGGTCCATTCAGAACTTTTCTGTGTTTCAGAAGGTTACTTCGAGGTTCAATCTGATGCATCTTCCAGCATTCAGGGTCCATTCAGAAAAACTTTGTAAATTAGATTTAAATGGAAATTGAAATTCAGTTCACCTATGAAGCAACAAAACATTGTTAATAGAAGCTGTGACAAATAGCTCTTATTTTTTTTACAGGTTTTGGACACTTTAATGATGCACAATGTTGTTTGAAAACATAAAAAGCTAATCATAACACAGTTTGGCTTAATAATGTCCAAGTTTAGGACTTTAATGGGAACATGACTATTCCACAGTTGCTCACAATCCGGTGGGACAGAATGTTTCTGTATGTACCATATTTCGGGTCAATTACTAACACCCGTCAAATGTAACTATCAGATCTGACACAATGTACATGCTCTGCAGCCTTTCAATGTCCTGAATATCCGAATCCTATTTTTGAATAAACCTATATAAAGAACATGAGGCTATGTGCTAAGGCAATTCTGGAGCAAGGAAAGTATCTTGACGCATTGCTCCAATTTTGAGTGTGCAGTTATGTGGAATGTTAGGCCGCGGCCATAGTGCGAGCGACGGCGCACACGGCTCTTAAAATGCAGGGGATCTATTGGTCCGGCCATAGTGTGCGCGAGCGCGCACGCGAGGAAGTGCGACAGATTTCAGGCGACAAAGGATTTTGTTTTTGTCGGGCAACGGCCGGGTCACGTGAGCGGTTCAGCCAATGAGGGCGAACCAGCCACGTCACGGCCATGCCTCCCCATCGCTGTGTATCTCAGTCCGCAGATCGCTCGTCCGACAGACGCGCATGACGCCATGCGCTCCGTCGCACCCCCCACTATATCCCAGGCCTAAAACGGTTTCTTACCTGTGGTGCAGATGTCAGCGTTACCGCAATTTAAACTTAGCAGAGTTTTTATTTTATCATATGACTCCTGACACTTCTCATATTGCATGTTGCCGCACATATAGCAAAGAGAAGGAAGCTTAAAACTATACTATTTTCCTCCAACATGTATTTAGTACATGGCTCCCAAGTGTACATCTTAACAATACCATGATACATTTAATAAATGGGGGGTGCAGAGGGAATATTCACATACATCTTTCCAGGATTTATCACAAGTATTCAGAGAGAAAGGAGACGGGGAGAAGAAGTAGGCAGATCCCACAAAGGACAGATGGTAGAAGAGAGATATGGGGGGTGAAAGAGGAAAAGTAGAGAGTTGGGGCACAGGGAGAAAACAGAAGGGGGGCACAGAGAGAAGGGGAGCACAGGGAGAGGGGGGCACAAGAAGAAACAGAGAAGGGAGGCACAGGGACAAACAGAAGGGAGGCACAGGGACAAACAGAAGGGAGGCACAGGGAGAAACAGAGAGAAGGGAGGCACAGGGAGAAACAGAAGGGAGGCACAGGGACAAACAGAAGGGAGGCACAGGGAGAAACAGAAGGGATGCACAGGGAGAAACAGAGAAGAGGGGCACAGGGAGAAACAGAGAAGGGGGGCACAGGGAGAAACAGAAGGGATGCACAGGGAGAAACAGAGAAGGGGGGGCACAGGGAGAAACAGAAGGGATGCACAGGGAGAAACAGAGAGAAGGGAGGCACTGGGAGAAACAGAGAAGGGAGAAACACAGAAGTGGGCTACAGGGAGAGAGAAGAGCAAATGCACCAGGAGCAAGGGAGAGACGGATCCTCCCCCTCCACCCACAACCTAAACCACCATTATTTGTTCAGCCTCCCTACAGAAAAATAAAAGTTGGCTCTATGAGGATGCAGACCCTGTCCAGCAGAGAAAGTCTCTATCTGCACAACTTCCAACACCAGAAAATATATATATATTTCTTTTGAAATGGTATATTGATTTGCAGGAAGCAACAAATGAACCTAGTTAGAGAGCCCTTGGATTATGTATTGTTAGCAGATGAGGGAGGGGTGGTCAGGAATTAAACCAGAACCCTATGTTGTGAAATGCATGCAGGAGAACTGTAATGTTATGTTTTACACCTAGCCTCAGTGATACAATCATTACATTACACATATTCCCAGCATAGTCTGCCTGCTGTATTGTGTTCTATTTGCTGTGTTTCTCTCTTTATCATGCCTTGCTTGTTATGGTGATTGAGTGTGGATGCTCTGTAATTAGTGCTGCAGGAGAGCGTTCTTTCTTACCTGAATTATTCTGCCTTTCTTGGGCTGCTTTGGCTAAGTAGTGGTTTAGGGGGAGTGTATATTTCTGAATAGGAAGAGAAAGGTGCCTCAGTGGAATCAGTCCTGATGGAAACACAAGCCAAGTGGAAGTGAGAAATGTTACTTCTGTTCCTAAAACCCTTCACCATTGCAGTGTCACCCTTAAAATGAAATGATCGCTTTGTTCCTTACAGGGCATACAATATAATGTGCCAGGGTGTATTTGCAGTACAGCAAAGCTTGGTTAGAAACGAATTTCACTATGGAAGTGGGGAAAACTCTCTTTAAATGAAAAGGGAGGCTGTCGGTGGTGTTGTGTTCACATGCAGTGCATTCTGAACCAGTGAAAATGTAACTCCAGGTGTTATGTGGCGTATGATAGAGAGGTAACTGAATGAAATTATGTGGAATTAAATGTAGTATTCTGTTACCATGTTAACTTGCAGTAGTATACGTGCCATTTACATTACTTGCGCAGAAGGATGCAGAACAGAAAATGTGGTCTAAAAAATATTGGGAAATATTTTCTATCCCTATGACTGTTACACATGTAATCCTTCCTAGCACCAGAGTGAACAGTGGCATGCTAAATCTTGGTGGCTGATGCCTAAATAAAAGTAACATGTTTACACACATTGAAATCATATTTCAAGGTTACTTTGTAAAAATTATAACTTGCAGTATCCTTTAAATATGCCCTTTTGTGTGATGTCTCTGTGTGCTGAGCAAGACCTGGCCGCTTCTCCCATCAGTCCCATTCGCCTGCTTGATTATCCTCTATGTCTCATATTAGTTAAGTTATAAACCCTCATAAGCTAGACCAGGGATGAGCAAACTTTTTATGCAGAGCCCCCCTTTTCATCCATAAAATTTCTCGGGCCCCACCTGCCTGATGTACAGTAATCAAAATCACATGGAAAAAAAACAAAAAAAACCTTTATTAAATGGTATACAATATAAATCCAAATATGTTTAAATACTTACATATTTCAACAGCTCGCGCTTGCAAAATTAGGCTGCGTCCACGCTGCCACTGAGAGCGGTGACATCACCAACTCTCCAAGCATGAGCACAGGGTGTCCTGCATAATTTTGCAAGCGTGGATCGGGGCTATTTGTGTGTGTGTCTGTGTGTGGCTGTGTGTGTGTGTATTGACTGCTGCTGAGCGCACTTCAAAGTCAATTTTGTTTGTCTCCCCAAGCGCCAAGCTTGGGAGTGCGTACGTGCACAAAGGCAATCCTTTGGGGGGGCATTCATCCACCTCTTTGCTACCTCCCTTCCCTCTCCCCTACCCCATTTTTGTCTTGCTATCCCCATTGTCATTCACACTTCTACCTACAGTATTATTATTATTTTTTCCGTTTTCAATGTTGTGTTTTCACTTTCTTTTTTATTATTTCTGTACATTTATAGTATGATTGATATAGTGGCAGCCTACCCTTTCACTTGTAGAGGATCGCAGCGAAGCAGGTTGCCAGCGGAGGAGAGCAGGAACACAGCGCTATTGCAGGGCAGACACCGGGAGGGGCATTTGACTTCACCGTGCTCGGACGTGCTCCTCCCCATACCTCCGAAGCCCCTGCGCATGCCCTCACACACCATCACGTGGCCGCCACCTGCACTATCCTGTTCAGCCACCCGCACACATCTTCGGCTGCCCACCCGTGCACATCTTCTTGGCCGCCCCTCGCGCGCAGCTTTTGCGTCCTCCCGCGCACAGCGTCTGCCGGCCCGCGCACCCAGTTTTCGTCGCACGCCGCCTGCGCCCCCCTAAATAATCTTGCACCTCATTGCCCCCCCAGTTTGCGCACCACTGCATTACAACACACACTCTCTCAATCACCACATACACACACAATCAATCACCACATACTCACCACATGCACTCAATCAATCAATCACCACACACACACACACACACACACTCAATCCCGCCCCCACACACACACACCCCAGACACACACACTCAATCCCCACACACTCACACACTCAATCCCCACACACTCACACACACAATCCCCCACACACACACTCAACCCCCCCTCCACACACAATCCCCACACACACACACTCACAATCCCCACACACACACTCAATCCCCACACACACAATATCCCCCCCACACACAAACTCAATCCCCATACACACACACAATCCCCCCCCACACACACACTCAACCCCCCCCCCACACACACACTCAATCCCCCCCCACACACTCAATCCCCCCCACACACACACTCAATCCCCCCCACACACACACTCAATCCCCCCCCACACACACTCAATCCCCCCACACACACACTCAATCCCTCCCCCCCCACACACACACAAACTCAATCCCCACACACACAATCCCCACACACACACACACAAACTCAATACACACACACACAATCCCCCCACACACACAAACTCAATACACACACTTACTTTCTCCTGGGGGGGCAACATGCTCCGATCCCCCAACCCCCCATGCTGCTGAAAACTGGTGCGGGAAGCAGACAGGAAGAGAAGGAGGGGCTGTCTGTGTGCAGAGAGAAGCCCCGCCCCCTCTGCAAGACACAGACACATAGAAGCAGCAGCACGGAGCTTCTGGCCGCCCGTGCACAGCTCTGCCCACCCCCAGGTTTCCCTGCAAGCAGCCCGCATACCCCCTACATAATCTTGCGCCCCCCCAAGGGGGCGCACCCCACAGTTTGCGCACCGCTGAGCTAGACGAAAAAATTGCCTTTACTTCAATTTAGTCTGCATACGTATTTTGCCGTTCATGGCATCCACTCCATATTTACCCAATCCCTGGGACATTACATTTTAAACACTCAGCATCTCATTGTCGGGAATGAAAAATAGAACAAATATACAAGAATCAGGGTTCAAAAGAAAAGGAAAAATGGAGGTCGCTCGTGCCATCGGTCTGTTGGAATTCCCTTCTTCCTACTCCTTTGGGTGGCCGCTTGCTGCCCTTGCATGTCGCCACCCAACTCCTGGTAGACGGGACTCCTTTCACTTATGGAATATGACAGGAGCCAGTTTGTATTTACTCACATGGAAGTGAGAATTGAATGTGTCTGTTTTAATACATTTTTTTTCTATTCACCTCAGTGCGCTTTCTTCTTTTATTTTTGTGTTCACGTTTGTGGTTGGGGAAGGATCACCCCAAAAAGATAAGCTACAGGTGGTTTTCTGGAGGATACCTCCCTGATATACAGAGTCCATTGGGATTTTTTTTGTGTGCAGACGAGTCCCTTGTTTGCTACGAGTATCGTTACTTCAAAACAAAAGGACCAACAGTAACTAGGGTTGTTCTGGCCTGGGCTCAGTGTAGGTAATGAATAGGATTAGGCAGTATAAACTCGTCCCCTTTAAATGCACACAGAGTCCTTCTATTTTCTCTAACTTTATTGGAGGGGTGTTATCAAAAACATAAAATAACTAGAAGATGGCATTTGTAAGAGGAAGGTAAAAACGTATTGCCTTGTTCTGGGAGAATAGTGAGAGAGAATGTTACTCACAAGGCTGTAGGTTCTAAAAGGGAGTATGCTTGCCTGGACAAGCAGGAAATAAGGCACAGGCTGCACCAACTAGCAGGGGAGAGGAAGAGCAGCCCAACTCACTGAGGAGTACAGGGGAGTTGTCAAGGCAACAGGCTGAGAAGCCATAGAAAATAGTTACATTGTAATATTATAACACTGTTATAACTCTGTGCCCAGGACATACCTGAAAACGAGAGGTAACTCTCAATGTATTACTTCCTGGTAAAATATTTTATAAATAAATAAATGATAGCAGCCTCAGAATAGGGAAAATAAACAGACAGGTTCCAGGACAGGGGTTACCAATAAAAAGCTTTCCTTTTCTGTGGAAATATCACTTACAGCTGAATTGCAACTATTTAACAAGATTTTGTATTCTAAAGTAAATCATTATCTATTTTTATTATTGCAGTCCAAAGACTTTTTGCTTTTATCTGCCTGAGTATATACACAATAAAATTTACAATTTTCTCCAAAATAAGGAGTACAAAATAGGTTTGTTACTTAAGAAAACAAGTTTCAAAACAACAAAATAATGTTGTTCATATTTTCTGTGTTCTTTACAAAAACATATTATTCGGTGTCTCATTTTCTGCTTCTTTTAAGGCCGCGCTTATAGTTATGGCGCACAGCGCCAAAACAAGTACCCGAAGTCCGTCGCGAGTGCCCATAGTGGGCGCGACGGCGCTGCGTAGCAACGTGGAGACCAAAAGCACAGGAGACAAATGACATTGTGCTACACAGCGATGGACGCATCACGTGACTGGCGGCAAGCCTATGACATCTCCATCTTGTAATTTGTGCCTCCCCCCTTGCTGATTTCACCACCCCTTGCCGCCAGTGCAATCGCACTACTCAAGTGCAACTTTTGCTTTAGCAACGGGGGCGTGTGACATCACGCGGTCGCGAGCAAGCAATGAAGTGCTCACTATAAGCGCAGCCTAATAGAGGTCACTTTTAAAGTGATCGACATTACAGCCTTAGTCTGGAAGCTTTAATTCCAGTGTTCCTATTACAGGTCATTGTTCAGGCCTTGCATTGCCTATCCCTCTGGCACAGAAGGGGTGTAGTGTATTATGGAATTACGGGTGGCAAGTTGATATTTATGGATACACAATAGCGGTTCATAATAATCGGGTAAGTCCATCTTTCATGCCACCTATGTGTTTGATCTCCCAGGCAGATCTATATACTATGTTCTGACATGCAGGACCCACCCAGGGCCACCAGCAGGTTCCAATCCCTTTAGCAGGAAGCTTCAGCTATGCTTAAATCAGTTAAACTAATCAGTGACATTTAAAATATGGCTTTACTTGATTTCTTTGTACTTTCTTGGAAATAAACGTTTGTATTATGTTTTAATTTCGCTTCAAAGCTGCATGGTCTATTTCTCACTAACTCAATGTTTTTGCTGCCTGTGATTCTTACATAAACTCCTTTCTTTCTTTCTTTCTTTCTTCTCTCTCTCTCTCTCTGGCCCAGATCCACAGAAGGGTGTTAAATTTTATCACAGCTTTACTCACATACAAATAAATGGAAGTGAATGTGGGTTAAAGCTTACCACCCTTCTGTGGATCTGGGCTTCTATTTCACTCTATGGCCCATATTCACTAAAGGGTGCTACGCTTTGGCACATCTGAACTCCCAGTCATTTCAATGGAAATTAGGCAGCGTTAAATCCTAGCACCCTTTGGTGAATATGGGCCTATGGGGGTTTTCAAAGTCTAACAATTTCCTCAAAGTGCCGGTCTCCTCTAAGATAGAGATACAAAGTACAGCTCTACTCACAAGCTCATAATGAATTTCTCCATTTAATGTGACAGCCAAGAACAGTGGAAAGACGTTTTTGTCTGCAGTAATCACGTTTTCCCAGGATATTGGAACAGAAAAGGAAAGCTTTTTATTGATAACCTGTCCTGGAACCTGTCTGTTTATTTTCCCTGTTCTGAGGCTGCTATCACTCCTTCCTCGGTGTTATAATATTACAATGTAACTATCCCACGATATTAGAACATTTTCATTGTAATCAATGGAAGAATTAGGGCCTTCTTCTATAGGAAGTCAAAATCCAGTATCGCTGCAGCGTGTTCCGTGACGCTAGATCACTTCATCAGGGAAACCTGGATTCCTGGTTATTATACTTAAATACACATATTTACTCTATTTGTGTACGTTCATATCTCACCACCTTTTTTACCAATATACATTTTATCAAAATACTACGCTGAGAGGCGTTTTCTTTTTTTTTTGCTCATATAGATGGTGATGCCCTGACATCCCTTCATGAAACAGCAGCAGATCCTCTGATTCCCATAGGGAAGTTTGTATTATCATTACCATATTGGTTTATCACATTTTCACATCTATTGTTATATACACTGTGGTTCACTATGTATTTGTTGGGCTATATACTGCACTAACAACTATATATAGTTAATATTGTTTATATAATCATCACATTGGGTCATCATAGACCTATTATGAAGTGTTTATATATTCTTTAATCACAATATCACTTTACACATTTTATGCGCTTTGGACAGCTTTTGCTGATTATCCTTTTCTTAAAGATATCTATTGTATCTGCCATCACAGTCTCCATTGGTAATGAATTCCACATTTTAAATGCCCTTACTGTTACAAACCCTTTCCTTTGTTGCTGGTGAAATCAGCTGCATCTATGTATACCACATCAAATGCATTATCCTGGTCTAAATTCCTACTTTCCTCATCAAAGAAACTAATAAGGTTAGTTTGGCATGACCTACTGTATCCTTCATAAATTCATGCTGACTGTTACTAATAATTATGTTTTCCATTGGTTATTCCTGAATATTATCTCGTACTAAACCCTCAAGTAGCTTCCCCACAATTGATGTTAGGCTTACAGGTCTGCAATTTCCTGGTTGTGATCAAGCTCCCTTTTTAAATATAGACAACATATCTGCTTTACGCCAATCTTGTGGTACGGAGCCTGTGGAAATGGAATCCCTCAATATCAAATATAATGGTTTGCTATTACTAACCCTTAAGAACTCTTGGATGTATGCCAACTGGGCCATGTGCTTTATTTACTTTTATTTTGTCACGCCGCTTATGCACTTCTTCCTCAGTTAACCAATTGTTCGTTAATATAGAGATTGTGGCTTCCTCTGTAGCACTGTTATTGCAATTGATTCCTCCGTGGTAAATACAGAGGCAAATGATTTGTTTTAATACCTCTGCTTTTTCCTCATCTCCAATAATCTGCCTGCCCATGTCACACTGAAAGAGTCCTATAATTTCCTTCATAAAGGATCTCTCCGAAAAGGGGGATAGCCCTCTAAATGAAGTGCCCAGTCATGAGTTTCATCTCACCATGTTTCAGTAATGCCTATGTGGGATCCCTTGTAGGTATTAATTCAAGCGCCCCCATTTTATTTGTCAAGCTTCTTGCATTAGAAAGCATGTATTTAAAAAAAAAAATCCAGTCTGTATTGAGCAAATATGTTATCTTGTCTGCTAGTGCCTTTCTACTCCATTGGATTTAGTCTTTAGAAGTTTTGTAGTATTATCTGTATTTAATATGATTGCCTCCCATCCTGCCAAACTCCCACTCTCCCATCTCCCCACTCTACCTCCATAAATTAGAACCCCTAGCTATTTCTCCATTCCTACCTATTCTCTCTAGTTTATTACTTCTTTCTTGTCTAAAAGAGATATAGAACCTTTTTGTAAAGTAATTCACGGAGCCTGGTGAAATATACAGGTAGTCCTCGTGATCCAACGTTTCACTTTACAACGAATGGCATGTCCAACGCTTTACAATGCAACCCTACGGGCCGTTTTCCGACGCTGGAATGCGTTGTCCGACGCCTGAATCTGTTATCCAACGCTCACCGCCACTGATTAACATGGGACTCACTTTACAACGGTTTCACCATCCAACGCTACTTCCAGAACGGATTCCGTTGGATAACCGAGGACTGCCTGTACATCACAATAGTATATACAGTATTGATACTGTATGATCCTAAACTGAAGTTGGACATGTTCATGCACTTGAAGAAAAAAAAAATGATTGTCTAACATTTTTAAAATGATCAATCTGAAAAACTGTGTGTTACCACTAAATTGCGATAGCCTTTTGTGATCATTAAAGGGTTATAATGCCATATGTCCCCTCAGCTATATATTGTGCATCCTATGTGACAAATGTAAGTATATTTTATTACATTATACATCTCATACTTTTATAGATTCCAAAGCAGACCTGGGTAACACGAATTATACAGTTAAATTGATGCACAAACAAATTAAAACAACCAATGGTTGCAGAATGATGCAAAAAGTGATACAACACATAAACCAATGGTCTCTTTTTTATGCTGAAAGCCACTTCTCATATCACTAGCTAGAAGACAATCAACGAATGTTGTTAATGAACACACAATCTCAATGCACTTATGTCATTTTAGCAACAGAACTATAGTGTTGGCAGCTTGATACACAGCACCCATAAATGTCAACCTACAGAAGTGCAGGAACTTTTTAATGGATGGGGATGCTGTACATACAAAATCAGTAACCTGTATGCATTATGACAATGTCAAAATGTATAAACCTTATCATGGGAGCTGCAGCGCCCACCACCTCCTCTCCTGCTCCCACCTCTAGTTCCAGTTCCCATGTCAACCTAGAATGTATATGTGAACATTTTGCGAGTAAAAATGTAATACTGTATCTTGAAAACATCGGAAATGTACAACAAGCTTCTAAAGAACAAAAACCCCAAACTATCAACGGTGAAAATCCCATTAAAAGCAATAGGAGTGTTTTCTTTGTTAAATCTGGTGCTGCTTTTGCCCCACTAAACCTGTTGATCCTATAGCAGCGTAGCGATACCTAGGGCGAAACTTTCCAGGGGAATAGAGAAAGGCGATGTGTTTGCAGACGGTGCCTAAGATTCCGGGAAGAGGATTTCTTAGGTCCAGGTACCACAAACCTAATGATAAAAATCCCATTAAAAACCTACTGATCTGATAAACTATTTGCAAGCCCTGGTGAAAAAGCTTAATTTAGGGGGAAAAAAAGAAAAGAATTGTACAACGAACATGAGCATGTAATAGATGAAACTAAATACCCAGCCATCCCTACCGCTCCCTCCCAATTTCCAGCTACAGACAACTATTTGGAAGACAGTCCCTGTAAGGACAGGAAGGGCCCGTGGTCAAGTAGCAACTTGGTTTGCAAAACGTGAAACCCCTTCAACAAACGTATTTAATTATTGGAAGGTTTCGCAATCCCTGTATTTTATTCCACTAACATACAAACACAGAAGTCTGGTGGTTTATATATACGCGAGTTATATACTTTTCTCATGTAGTGAGCACATACAGTACACTTTCCTGTTGCGGGGAGAGTTTGCAGACGCTCCCAGCCTGGGAGAGGAAATGTATCAGTTCTGCCGTTCGGAGCATACAGTATGTGGGTGAGTTGTGTGCAGTGTTGGTTTGAGTCACTGAATCGTTTTGATCTTGTGTGAGCTGGAAGCTCCCTTTTTTATTTGACCTGTTTGGATATAGACGTCTTGTGTGTTGTAGAACATTATAACCCGGTTATTCAATGTTTTTCTTTCTAGCATCTTGACTAGCTTATTGCTTTTGGCTCTTCTCATCTATCCTACCAACGAATCTGAGCACAGCTAGAGAGGTGTGTGTGGTTGCAACATAATTACCCCTTTGGTGCAAAGAAAGCTGAAGGAGACACAGAATGAAACGTGGGGGATGGGAAAGAAGCCATTTTATTTTTTATCCCATCTGATCGCTGTTTCTAATTCACCACTTCTCTTCCTTTCTGATTCAACCAGCTGCCATTTGATTTGACTTGACAGATCTTTATATATAATATATATATATCCATGTGTATCCCTGATCTGTCTCCAGGATACTACTGATTACCGAGGTGGGTTGTAAAATGAATCCATATGTATACACATGATTTTAGGCAGTTGCTGTAGATATGACTGTGTGAGCCACTTAGTATCTTAATTATTCATTTACATTTGCTGTGAATGGGTAGACGACCTTATACTGTCACATCTCCTTAATGCTCTATTCAGGGTGCTTGCTACCCGAGTGCTTCTCCCTTGTTATCCCTATTACAGATAAACTCCATGGATATATGTCCCTTTGCTATTGTGTGATGTAGTGTATACAACTGTTTATGTGCAGTATTCACAGATAGTTCTAACCTTTATTGTACCCCTATTTAGAGGAAGTAGTACTGTTTAAAAGCATATACACTGTACAATGTTAAAGTGACATAGGGATGTATGTGCATACACATATTATATTGTGTAATGACAAACATTATTACACAGGAATAGATGTACTGGTGAGAAACTTATGATTCATTGCTTCTTCTAACTACAAGGTCTGTTTCCATTTCACACGTTTGGTTTTGGATGACCCTGACCAATGCTCATCCTGCCTTACCAATGCTACCTTCTATTATGGCATATTTCAGCTGGGTGACTGCAGGATGCAAAATACACAGTCACTTCAATCTCCTTTATTGGCATCATACATACTATTGTGTATTACGTTAGGCAGTCATTTCTCATAGTCTTGACCAACTCCTGTATCACACTTGCTTGATTATTGGAGGCCAGTCACTTTGTGCAGTAGCCATTGATTTTCTGTACATTAAGTACAGTGTGTGATGAGATCTGTGATATTGTAGACAAAATGGCATTTCCTTGAAGGGAGAGCTGTTGGATGTATGCAAGGGGAATACATTCACCAATTAAGTTGCTGTTCTAATGTAGTGTTTGTGATCCTACAAATACTAAACGGAGCAAACCTTTAAAGGGGCAATTTCTCCTAGGAGCATACAGCAGGGCCCCGCTCTTACTGCGGTTTCCGTTCCAGGCCTCCGCTGTAAAGCGGAAATCGCTGTAAAGCGGGGCCCTACTGTACTGTGTTGTACCTTTGAAAATAGAGATGCAGAGCTGTAAACTGACTGTTTCGCTGACAAATGGCATCTGACAAGGAGTTGCGCACGCACTAAAACTGTTGTTTAGTGACAGCCGGATACTTTGCTGCTGAGCGCGTCATGCTGAAAATGGCCAGAAAAACGGAACAAACGCTGAACCTAATGAATATGGGTATACATTGGGAAACGCTGTATGAGCGGAACGCTGTAAAGCGGGGCCCTACTGTAGTATGTGAATATACAGATGTAGTCAAACTCACCTCCCCCAGCATTTTTACCGTAGCTGGCAAAGGAGAGAGCTGTGGGCTGCTAGGGAGGGGGATTCTTTTCTATCAGACTCCCCCACAGTGTTAATGCCCAGCTGCGGGGGAATGACGGGATCACCTGTAACTACATCTGTATCTCGTATTGCACCATCCATGTGCATCGAGCTTCAGAGCACTAATAGATGCAACAAAGTAACATGAAGTAATACATAATGGGAAAAAGCACTTTAAACATTAGGAAAAGGAGTCTTTGCCCCAAAGAACTTACAGTGTAAGTGTACTAATGACAGTGACATGTTTAAGGGGTTACATCTGTTTACCAAAATCTCTTAGCATTTTTTTAAAATAAATATTTTACGTTTGTAATGTAAACATGGTGAACTAGGGGTTTGATTTCCTCTGGCTGCTCCATTTTGTCTGATGTTGCTGTATGTTCAGCAAGTGCTTGCACAGACAGAGTTCCCCCTCCCCACAACTTTATCGGTTCTCTGATGAGAACAGAGTGGGGTAAGGGGTAAATAAAACACTTGAGTGACAAACACTTTCTTATTCAGAGGCCCTAAGAAAAGCAGTTTGTATTTTCCCCCAAAAATGTAAGCAGCCAAACCTCTGCTTTCAGGATGGGGTTGGATTGGTTTAGGCTGCGTTTATATTACTGGCTACCGCCATGTAATACGGCTTGCAGCCGCAAAGCAACTCAATGTAGCCAGTAGCGACCGGCTATAGTGGGGGCGACGTGTGACATCACCGCTACCAAAATCGCTGTAGTCAAAATAATGACAGATTTACAGAGAAAGCCGCATCACGTGACTGGCAGCAGCCAATCGCATAGCCCCTTGCCGCCAGCGACGTCTCACATCAGTGTGCAGCTTTTGCTACAGCGATGTGTGATGTCACGGGTAGCGTCGCTGTAGCCAGTACTGCAAGACAATTAGACTTCTAAATTCTTTTATAATGGTTTGTTTTCTGTCTGGCTATGAGGGATTGTATCTTTTTAATGGCCAGCTTTTTCCATCCATAGTACTGCCAATCTGAGGGTCGTAGGATATGGTTCCAGTACTTTTTTTTCGAAGTGTAATCCCAGTGCATGGTGCCACATGCACATCGGTAATTGTGCATCCACATCCCTTACCCTTGTGGCTGCCTCCGTTCACAACTTTCTTTTTAATCCTTTCCGAGCTCTTCTTTTCTCTCTCTTATCGATACCTGTCTGGGCAATCCTTGTACATTATGTAACAATGGAATAACCGCAGTAGCTATAAAGTTACCAGGGGATCGGATTGATGATAAAACACCCAGACCACCATTCCCTTGATGGTGTATTACTGAGAAACAGAAACGTTGGTACTTTCTCACCACGTGCTGGCAGAAGTATTCAACTCGCTGATGGCTTTTTGCCATGTTGTTTTGGTAACCGACCACAGTGCACAGAGTGGGTACAGCTCAGGTAACATTAGACTGCTGTAGTGTTGCATCACATATTTGATGTAAATGGCAGTAGAGTACAATAAACCATGATTGTGGTTGATTGAAGCCCAGTTTGTGGGTTGTTATAGAAAGACTTGGGCTGCGTTTATCGTGCATGCGCGGCACGAACAAAGTGTGGCAGCTCTGTAGGGCCGGCCACATGGAAAGTAATGATACAATCACGTTCAATAGTAACACTGCACAGGTGTATGTCAGTATTTACTGAGCTCAATCCTGGGTATGTTGGCTTTGTGATGATGCAGGCACACCGTGGGAGCTAGTTATGTAATAACTGTAGCAGGCCTGTACTTTGAAAAGGGTGCTTCGGTGCCACTGTGCTTGTAGCCGTTGAGGGTCCCCTCTGACAGTGCTCGAACAGCCGGTCACGTCCTGACTGAAATCCACTAATCCTACTGCCACGTGTATACGTGTGCACTCCGCAATCTTCTGACAAGTCGGATAGCACTCCAGTTCGCGCAGATCTGACATCATAATGGCCGTCTCCGTTTTTAAAAGGCTCCTCTCCATCTTAGTCCCATCTCTCGAACAGCCGTGATCATTGACTGCTATCATGTCCATTAACGGTTACGTGTCCATAACACGTTGGAGAGGAAACTGCCAGGGGGCAGTGCGAGTATGTGGACTGCATCACACAGGGGGTTACACACATTCTGTATTTTTCTTGCCGATGCTGTTCGTTGGTAATTAATGGCTAATAGTATGATTTGTAGAGCTGATTGAGATAGTGTTAAGTTTAGTTAGGCACATGAGTTTGTCAACCACTGTTTTGCCTCTACAGCAAGTAAAACAAACTATAATATAACTCATAACATCCCTTTTTAAATCTAGGCTGCTGATTTGTCTAATGGCTAAACGGTGGATGTAGTTGTGCTTTCACCCCCCGCCCCCTCTCTTTTTTTCAGACTCTTAGGTTTTATTTCTTGTTTGGGGTTTTTAAATGTTTTTCTATTTTGGGGCCAAGTGTGTTGTATGACATTAAATATCTTTAAGACTGGCCAGTCAGTGTGTTGTTTTTTTAATTTTTTTTTATATTCTTTTATTTTTTTAATGTCCCATTCCGCCACACCTTCCTAATCTGAAGCAACATAGATATGATACAGTCAACCCCAAACTTGTGAGATTGAACATCTGGCTGCTATCGGCATGTAGAAAACATGTTAAAGAAAATATCTGACCAATGCAAACCAGCTTGGGGGATAAAATGAATGTTGTTTCTGAAAAACTACTCTGCAATAGCCACTAATTGTGAGAGAGGAGCAGTGTTACAACTTGCTATTATTATCAGGCCTTTTGTTTACTAAACATAGGAAAAGGGAAAAGTTGACGTTCCCAAGTTCAAGAATAATGTTGTCAAACATGAACACAGCCTGGAGATTACCTTGAACACTTTCAATAGGATGCCATGCATTGGATAATGTTTTCAGGGCAGGATCTCCTAAGCCATTTCCCTTTAGTAATTGACGCAGTTGTAATTAGATATTGTAGAAAGGAAGAGGAATTAACCTCCACCACTGATGCTTCAAAAAACAGTCAGGAAAACATGATATCTTCTATGAACACAAAAATTGAACTGCGAGTGTCCAGGCTATATTCATTATCTGTACTTCATATGCTTCCCGTGCATGTATCCGGCCTCGGCCTCAGGACGGGGGTCTATTGAGCGGTCCGAGGAGATTGAAATGCCGGTGAACACCCTGTGAAGTATGTCCCACGGCCAAATAAACCCCTCTACCGCAGCCCTCACTTATGCCCTGGTGTCCCACACAATAGCAAAGAATAATGGCTGGCAAGTACTCACGATCCGGAAACAATTTCACTGCCGTTGTATGCCGTGACGTAGAGCTGAAGACAGAACGCAGAATCGGCGTGTTCCTACCCAAAATAGAAAAAAATGCTGTTGCAATGGCTGTTCCCTGCCCTCCGATAGAAATTAGGAGAATACCAAGCGCTATCGTAGAAAAATAGCAAATTTATTAAGCCAAAATGTTTATACATATGACAAAATCACTGACTCGTTTCGTCCCAGCGTGGGACTTTGTCAAATCAATTTTTTCTACGATTGCGCTTGGTATTCTCCTAATTTCTATCGGAGAGCAGTGAACCGCCATTGCAACAGCATTTTTCTGTAATTAGACATTGGTTCCATCGCCTCACACACCCATTTGTCCTGCAGGTTGGGTTGTTCTCCTGTCCCAGCAGTGCCTATTTATAAACTAATTTAAATCCAGTTCTGTATTCCATACTGTATGAAATCAAATTATTAATGTTGTGTTTACCTAATTGTGCTCTTCAAATAGTATCATATCTCATTAAAGTAGCAGTCCCACATAGCCAGAAGAAATCTAACAATGCTAATAGTTTAGGTTTTTAGTTGCTTTCATTTTTCAGGGGAAATTAGTTCAAAGTTGAATTCCTTCAGGGCCTCTGATTTAGGGAAGTGTTTGTCAGTGAAGTAGTTTATTTACCCTTCTACCACCCTGTCCCTGTCGGAGAACCAATAAAGTTGTGGGGAGGAGGGACTCTGTCTGTACAAGCACGTGTTGAACACACTGCGACATTAGACAAAAAATAACACTTATATAGGTGTCAGGGCTAATAATAATAATAATATATATTTTTAAAAAGCATCAATTACCCAGATGAGACCCCCTTTTAAATGTCACTGGAATTAGTTCACTTTGGTCCTAGGAAGGATTGCCCCATAAACTGGATCCAGTCTCCTGTTCGTTTTGCTTGCTCCACCCCTGTGATAAAGTAATCCGATTTATGCACTGCCTCTCCATAAGGGACAAATAATGTGGGGCAGTAAACACCCCCCTAAGCATCCGGGTATAATGTTTAAGAGGATGGTTAAGAAAAACGTCAAAATGACTTTGTTAAATATTTACCTACTTATCTTTATCTTTATGTCTAATTTTAAGGTGTTGGTGACCATGTTTTAACCTTGGAACATATCACTTTGGTCCGCATCATAACTGTGTCTGTTAATCCAGCGGTGCGCAAAGTGGGGGGCGCGACCCCCAGGGGGGGCGGGAGATTGTGCTCGGGGGGCGCAGGCAGTTGCAGAGGCCCCGCGCTCTTCCTCCAGGCATTTAAATTAAATGCCGGGGGATCGCGTGAGGCCCCTGCAACTGTTTACTTACCAGGATTCAGCCGTCTGTGTTGCGTCGCCATGGCAACGCGGCGTCAATAGACGCCTCGGCACCATGTGACCTGACGTCACACGCCCACGCAGCGTCATCTGACGCGAATGAAAGTAGGCAGGGGGGCGCGAGAGCCGGGGGCAGAGTGACAGGGGGGCGCAGCACAAAAAGTTTGCGCTCCCCTGTTTAATCTATAGCTTGCTTCTGATGCTAAGATTTCAGTATTTCTTTCTACAGAGGAATACACCAGCTACAGTGACCAGCACAATACATGGGGAAACGTGGCGTGCTCTCAAGATTATTTTTTCTTCTCTTCTGAGCATGGTTTGCCTGCAGAGTAGAATAGTTTGTTTTTCTTATTAGTGGGTAGTTGACATAGGTCAAATGTAAAATTACTTCCCTTCGTGTCATGTTACTCCACTTGTAAAGGTAGGGGAAATTGGTTCCAACTGGCTGTTGACAAGTTTGTCTTCCGATCACTTGTAGCTAACCTTTCATACTGCTTCTGAGCTAGCTAACTGCTCTGTTTGGACTCCAAAACTATTAGGGAGTTGAGATCACATTTCTCTTTTTTGTGATTAGTTCTTCCATTGACGTCTTTCAAAATGAAATAACGGTATTGCCCAGTATGCCATCTTCCTTTTTCACCTGATTAGCAAAGTGCTGTGGAAGGGTTAATCAGATACATTTTTAGTACCTCTTGCTAATTTCTGCTTTTTGAAGTGAAACTTCTTTGCAGGCACCCACTAAATTCTCATAGGACAAAACTCCTTCATGGAGATGAAAACTTGTTATGGAAGTAAGGCACGATCACGCACGCTCACCCCCCACAACCCCCTCCGCTGGCTAATCTCACAGCTCTAAGGCCCGCATTATAGTGGGCGCGCTCGCTCCGCTGTGCGCACGCGCGGCACATAATTGGCTGTGGTTAGGCAGGCGTTCTATACTAGGGCCGCGCGCACGCACGGCAGTAAGCGTGGAGCCGGCCGATCGGGGGAAACACTTAGAAAAGTATGTTTTTGCGCCGCTCGGAGTGAAGCTGCAATGTGTATACTGTATGTGTGTGTGTGTGTGTGTGTGTGTGTGTGTGTGTTTGTGTGTGTGTGTGTGTGTGTGTGTGTGTGTGTGTGTATATATATTTATTTATCAAAGTTGCACATGTTAATAAATTATTTATTCTCACATGTCTGTTTATTTTTTTATTTTTAAAATATTATATAATCAATTATTAACTTTCAAACAATCTATACACACACACACACATATATATATATAAACTCACACACCCGTGCGCGTCATAGCCTGTCGCTCACAGCATGGACCCGTACACACAAAAAGTGTGCGTCATGTGCACGAGCATTCGCACATTCGCGCCAACTATAAAACAAGCCTATCAATCGTTGCTCTAGCCGAAAAAGCTATCAAGAACGTTCATGAGCGTGCGCTAGCCCCTTACCTAATCGCGCAGCGCATAAGCAGCCTGCGCAGAAGTGGCCAGGGCCATTTGCGCATGCACAGAAGTAAGCAACGCCACTCGCGCATGCGCAGAGATGTTTCACTTACAAAGCGTGTGCTCGGCACACACCCCGTCTTTTTTTACCTGTTCTTTTGATTATTGTTTTGAGCTAAAAGTGTTTTTCCCCTGTGATGTCTCATTCTGTTTCCTTTGCAGCTCTTGTTTTAAAGCACGTGACGCTTCAGGTCATCTCTTTCTGAGCTAGAGGAACATTGCAATAAATACTCTCAATGGCTGATCGGAATCGGAGACAAACAAGTAAGAAATATTAAGGGGTTATTACATAGGGAAAACTGGTCAGATGTATCTGTGTGCGCAAGGACCCTCGTCAACTCTAGAGAAGCATGTTCAGGACTTAGGCTTTTAAGGGAAGTTCTGCTTACACGGGTAAGATGATTTCTCTGAAACTCAAAAATAAAGAATAATAGAAAGGGGAACATCCACAAACCAAGAAAAATGTTAAACCCAGAATTCAACTAAAAACATAATCACATAGTGATTAGTGAAGGTGCTAGTATCAAAGGTGGGGAACCCAGCCTGTATATCCGCAATGCAAAGGTACGATATGACACTGCACACTACTGCTTGATCAATAAATGTTTTATCTGCATGTAAAAATATACAAAAGTACACAATATATATGATCCAAAGTAAAAAAAATGACCATAACATCGTACCCATGGAAAAGAAGCACTGGCATGATTTTTCTGGGAAGGGGCAGATTGGGTCACTGGGAAACCGGGCAAATGCCCTGTGCGTCCATGGGCCAGTGCCTCCTTGGCTATTAAACTTGCTGTAAAGCTGTAAGTCTCTCACGTGTCTGTTAGATTGTATCAGGCATTCGGGCTTGCCCCGGTGATCCGGTGCTGCTGGGGATAGGACAACTGTCACAGTGGCTCCCCATGCAGCCCAGTGGTTAATGCATCCTCTCCCTCCTCCTGTCGGCGCTGGAAGTTGGGTCCAACTTCCGCGTGACCGGAGGAGGGATTTGTGAGGTCCCTGGACTGGCACAAGACTGGAGTAGCACTGAGGAGACTTCACCCCAAGCAGGTAAGATTGTTTGGGTGTCAGGAGGGGCGTGGGGAGGTTTGGTGGTGGTTACAGAGGTCCCACGCTCTTCCTCAAAACAATTAAACTGATTGCCGGAGGAGAGCACTGGGCCTCTGTAAGTGTCTCTTACTAGTCCGGCAAGTTGTCATGGCGACGTGACGTCACATGGCGATGCATCGCCATGACAACGTGATGTCATGAAGCCGCGTAGTGGGAGGAGAGCCGGTAAGACTGATATTGCCTGGGCCGATATCTGTCTCCAATCCGCCCCTGTTTGTGGGTACCAACCCTTTCACCAGATGCTGCCTGAAACTTCCATTTTGACTCCCATTCAAAGGTTTTTCCTGCAAGAGGAGTGATGTTAATAATACTTTATGGCTCAGAAGGATTTGGTTTCATCCCTTGCCTTTATTAATGAACATAGTAGAATACTTTATTCCCAGTTGTTTTTGTCCAACCATAAATTGTGGCTGTAGCCTAAAACTAAAAATCTATGTTTGCCAGTAAGAAAATAAATTGAAGTTTGTGTTCAGAATCTAATTATTGGTCGTACCTGTATGGAACACTTTGCAAATGGCTATGTGAGGGTTTTAAGCACGAGTATTTGCATTTTAAATAAGCAGCTATTGGGAAAATCTAATGAGACACACAACATCATGTTTATTAACACAGTAGCATTTATCAAACACTTGTTAGATCCCGGATCAAATTATGCCGGTGCTGGTCTCGGTCCTTCATCTTTGTTCTCACATATTATTCTACAAATAGATTGCCATCATTGCAAATGGCTTTTTTGTTGGCCGTCCCATCTTCCTGTGTAGTTTGAAATGTTGTCCATTCCTCAGAACAGTTCAGAAGTAACCTCAACATGTTATTGATTCAAATATACTTAAGCTAGTGCAAATCAGCAGCTTGAAAACCACTATTCACAAGACAGCTGAGAAGTTCTACAGTGCTGGCAAAATGACTTCTTTAAGTTCTAGAATCCGTCTTCTCTCTCCATCCCTCCCATGCCAGTACAAACAAATGCGGATTTAAAGGTAAGGCAAAACATTAAGCAAATCTGGTTGCACTAGACCCTATAATTCTCCTTCACACCCGTTCTTTTTGTCCTGCTGTTCAATGGGTTATCTCCTCGCAGGATTTATTTGTCTGGTAGATCTTGGTACAGGGCACTGTCAGTATTCCTTATCGGGCAAAGCAGTAGTTTTGCCCTAAATCCCCTAATGCCATGATGGATTATTTCGCCAATGAGAAGCAAGCAGAATGGGGCTTACCTATGGTCCTAGTCATTATGCTAAAAATGAATGCCACCTGGATTTTGTGATACTTGGCAGCAAGCTATGCCCTTCTGCTTAGTACAGGAAAAAGACCTAAAGCGCACAGGAGAGAAAAAGACAAAATCAGAACAAAGTGTACTCTGTATAGTATAAATAGATAATCCCTGCTGTAAATAGCTACAGTACACGTACAAGATAACTGTTCAAATCAGGCAGAATTTATCATCTTAACTGGATATGTTGTTGGAGGGGGTCCACTCTGCCAGGCTCAGCTAGGCTCCTCTATGAAGATGCAGGTGCTGGGCTCGATCGGGATAGATCTTCCTCACATACAGAAGCTTCCTTTGAACTGATGGGCTCAGCTGGGCTCCCAGAATAGATATTAGCAGTAAGATAAGGAAAGAGAAAGGATGTACTCACGTACAAAACCGAGGATCTATTTTGTACGTGAGTACATCCTTTCTCTTTCCTTATCTTACTGTTAATATCTATTCTGAGAGCCCAGCTGAGCCCATCAGTTCAGAGGAAGCTTCTGTATGTGAGGAGGATCTATCCAGATCGATCCAGCACCTGCATCTTCATAGAGGAGGCTAGCTGAGCCTGGCAGAGTGGACCCACTCTAACAACATATCCAGCTAAGATGATAATTTCTGCCTAATTTGAACTGTTATCTTGTAAGTGTACTGTAGCTATTTACAGCAGGGATTATCTATTTAAACTATACAGAGTACAATATGTATTGTTTTTGTCTTTTTCTCTCCTGTGCGCTTGAGGTCTTTTTCCGGTACTCTATTGAATTTTCTCTCTGGGTGAGATTTTGGGCCAGCTGCAGGGAGAGATTAATTCATTTAGTTAAGGTAGTTATTTTTATTTGTGTACCCCTTGTTTATTGTTTAGTGTTCATCATATTGCGCAATTCTGTCCCTTGCCACATGCCTTCTGCTTATCTGAAGAGGATTTTGCTGTCGTTTTGATGCTACTCTAGGCTGGGGGATAAAGGCCAGGGGTATGGAAACCGGCCGTACTCATGCCGCCTAGTATTCCAAAGACATGGTATGTCTGTCATCTATATGATCTATTAAGATCCTCTGCTGAGAGTTCTCATACTTGTAAAATTGGAGTAGGATATGCGTGACTAATCGAAGATGGTATGTGTGATTCTGAAGCTAAGTGCCTTGTTGTTCTGACATTGGGTGTGGTAATATTTTGTTGCATAAAACACTCCTGCATTCATTGGGTAATTATCCAGTTAATCTCAGAATACTAATTGGTCCTCCACCTTGACCATAAAATAAACTGAGGTTTTGCTTAATCTGTATTGGGTTTCAGACTGCAACCTCATGGCTCTCAGAGTAATGTTGCATGGCTAAATTTGCTGGTTCAGAATTGGTCACTCACTTGCTTGGAGGAGCAAGTCACTCTTGAGAATGGGGCTGCTTTTGGTATCTCACCATTTGTTTGTACTGGCATCAGAGGGACAAAGAGAGAGAAGGGGATTTCTCTTACCGTTCATTCCTTTTCTTCAAGTCCCTCCATGCCAATACAACTTTTACTCCCTATGGATACTTTTTGTTTGGTTGTTATGCGATCTACTTTATTGTTTTAGATGGATAACTGCTGTGAGGAGGAGAGCAGGGAACCTTTTTTATAGTTTGATTGAACCTGATTCAGTGACAATTTTGCCCTAATCCATATTTGGTGCAGCTTAATTTCCCATTAGTTTGTACTGGCACCAAAGAAAAGGAATGATCAGTAAGAGAAATTCCCTTTTTCAATTTTTTGAAGAAAGGTGCAAGATCAACACTCAAGCTTTACGTATGCAGCCATATGGCTGCATGATGGTCGCTCCTCTTAGTGATTATAAAGTGTGATTAATAGTGATCGTGCTTTCAAAAATATAATATATACTCAAATAATATGTGCACCAAATAAATGTGCAATAAATAAAGTGACTTCACATACAATATTTAAAAAAAAATGATCTGTGGTGAATAGGGATAAAGGCACAAATTTGTGATGTGAAAAAGACTGAATAATGCAGTTCACAACCCTTAAAAACAGTTTCTACCACTACCCCTAACTGTCTGTGTCCTTGAAGACACAGTTGCCCTTGTTTTTTTTTTTTTGTTCCCCCTTATCCCAGATTTTGCTCCCAAGGGCAGGTGAGCATTAGGACTGTCTCTCCGGGGACACATCCATGCTCACTCATTTTTCTTTCCCGTTTTTCCCCGTCCCCCCTGCTTTTGTTCTTTCCATCAGGCCCATTCATGTCCCCCACCCTTGAACAGCCAACAGGTGACGAGGACATTAAAAGGTTAGCGGTGCAGTTTAGGACTGATCACCCATGCCGGTCAGCGGTGCTAACCCAAATTCGCGATGTCACTTAAGGTAATCTCGCTCAATGTGAAAGGTTTAAACTGCCCTAAAAAAAGGAGGCTGGTAATGATAGATTTTAAGAAAAAGGGGGCTGACATTCTCCTTCTACAGGAGACCCACTTTAGATCTCCAGACAATCCAAACTATCTAGACAGATTATATAAAGATGCCTCTTTCTCCTCCGGAATGGTCAAGAGAAGGGGAACCGCAATACTATTCCAGAATCGGATCACTTTCACACACAAATCTATGAAAATAGACAGAGATGGTAGATGTGATTTTAGATGGGGAATTATATGGAAGGAACTTGACCATAGCTACAGTATATGCTCCGAACAAGAACAGTGTTAAATTCTTGAATTCTTTTTTTATTTTTCTACTTTAGGCAAATTATTCTGGGTGGAGATTTCAATCTCGCTTTAGACCCGGCCTTAGATCTCCCTCACTGGAATCTGGCCCACTGAATCCCAGATCACAAGAGGTCAGGGCCCTTAAACGGGGCCTTCTCTCTCTTAACTTGGTAGACACTTGGAGAGAACTGAACCCTCAGGCCAGAGATTACACCTTTTTCTCTTCACCTCACCAATCATACTTGCGCATCGATTTATATCTTCACAAGCGCAGGCCTGATCCCCCAGGTGGCCGATTCAAATATTCACAGTATAACCTGGTCGGACCATGCACCAGTAGAATCCACAACCCCAAACCTAAATATTAAGATAGAGAGGGATTGACTCTCTCTCCAGGCCAAGGTAGATGCTCACTTGATACTGCATAAAAATAATCAATCCCCAGCTACGTTGCAGTCCCTTAAGGAATCCAGAGCTAAGCTTAATATGTTTTTAACTGCTAAAGCAGAACAGTCCCTTAACTGGACTAAGAGGAAGTTCTACGAAAAAGTTAATAAAGCAGATTCCCTCCTGGTAGCCAAGTAGGGAAACAGATACCCTTCCTATAATATCCACTCAATTAGGCTACAATCAGGTACCTTAACCTCAAACCCGAAAACAATAGTTCTTTGCAACTAATTTTGACAGATTTATTATAAATCATTCTTCCAGGTAATGCACAGGTTATTAAGAATTGACATTAATGTTAGGTACTAACAGACCATTTTATTCAAAAGATATCTATACATATATATTTAGGCACTGTACCGTGTATAAGTTTCATTGGATGTGCACTGAGCTCTGTCTGTGTTTCATGTTCTGTCTCTGGTTTTAAATATATATTGCCATGCTCAGTAGCACTCCTCTGTGACACTTATATGCTTATATATATGTTGTGGTTATATTGGGGGTTCAATATGAGCTTGTAGGTGTTCTGTATGGAAAACAGGGTTAACCTGTATTGCCTGCCAGCAAGGTATTAGAACTGGGTCTAGGAGGCTTTTATCCTAATGCAGGTTTTAGAACCCCCACTCGGAGATCCCAGTTTTAGAGTGTCAGCTCTAGGGATCAAATGGTACCGTTACTGTATTGGGTGTAGGGGCTGGTGTCTTAGAACAGGTTTTAGAGCCCACTTCAAAGACCCCACGTTTTAGTTCCAAATTGTAGTGTCAGCTCTAGGGACCAAATGTTAGTTTTGCTGTGTTTTAAAACTACAATGCCTTGTGTGTTTCTCCTGTGAGGAAAAACAGTTTGGTGACAAAAGGCAGCCAGAGGTAGCAGGAGCTGCTGTACTGACCACCAGGAGTGCTGTCTTCACTTTCTCCTGCATTACTGTGAGACTGTGCTGTTTACTGGAGTCAGAGGCAGATCGAGATTACTTGCACATGCGCAGTGATGTCCCCTCACGATCAGAGGGGGATAACAGCTGACGCACGCGCAGTTAGGAAATGCCACGTTGGCAGATGCTAGCCTGCAAGAGGAGAAGTTCCATCGCGTGACGTCATTCACAGGACACTGCGGAGCGGCGGCCAGAGCTACTACATATAACAGCTGAGACTGCTATCTCACTCCTCAGCACTCCACACGAGCACAAGGAGCAGAGCCACAGAGGGTTTGATTACTGTCTTCATTTTCTATTCCCATTAACCTTTCATTGACTGTTGTGGACTCCTGGTGCTTTTTTGCAAGCTGCTTTCTTGCAAGCTTTGTTCAGCCTTTACTGTACCATTGCCCAGCGTATTTAGCCTACACTATATGTTTGCTATCTATTTTCAGGGGTGTCTGATTTGACCAGTTATAGGGGAAGGGAGGCTTAGGGAAGTACCTCTGGGACCTTTTGGACCAGGGGGAATGGGCCAGATGAAGAGGTAGTCCCTCGAAACGTCGCCCCCCTAGCATACTTTCCGTTCTCCGTTTTTTGTGTATATTCCTCGTGTTTCGTGTTTTTTTCCCCCTTTTCCTTCCCCCCCCCCCCCACCCCTCACTTTGTGACATGCCCATTTGTGATACTGGTTTCTGCAAACACATTTGATTTATTTCTGGTTCGTTTTATTATTAAATGTTTATTCTGCGTTACAACTGTTTTCATCATTTAGCTATTAGACAGTGAGTGCTGGTACTTACGTAGATTTGTTAGACAGGGTAACACCTTTTTGCTGAAGCAGGAGCCCTGCAACTAGGAAAGGGTTGGATCTCAACCCCCAGACCCGAGTAAATGTGTATATTCTCTGTATTTTGTATTTGTGTGTTTCCGAGGTCTTATCCAAATAAACCTCAATTTATTTCACTGCCTTGTTTTGCCTTGTAATTGATCTCTTAAATATAAATGTGTTAAAAGACCTGGTCTACCGTGACACCCGTCAAGGGAGAGCTTCCGATATCTCCAGGTAAGGGTCTTGTATGCTAAAGTTCTGCCAACAAGCCCCATCTTACTGTTTGAGAAACTCTGTCTGGAGGCGGACTTGCAACAGAGGGTAATTTCAGAACTCTACAGCCAAATCTCTCAACCAACCACAGATCCTCAGAATAAGCTGGGATTTATGGAAAAATGGGAAAGGGAGCTGGAGGACAATGATTGGGAGGAGATCTTTGAGTCAGTAGCTAAAAGCTCAATTTGTTCAACCAGTCGAGAAAACACCTATAAAGTTATGACTCAGTGGTATAACACCCCTGAAAATATTGCTAAATATGTCCCAGGCTACTCCCCCATGTGCCCCAAAGGTTGTGGCGTCTCTGCTACATATGTGGTGGTCCTGCCCTCGGTGCATGACCTCTGGAGACAGGTGGGGGTCTGGATCCAGGGGATCCTGGGTTGAGACTCCCCTGGATCCGTGGCTATTCCTGCTGAACAAACAACTGCAAGATCATACGAGGGCTGAAAATAAATTAATTACCCATATTATCACAGCAGCAAGGTGCGCCTTAGCGAGTCTATGGAAACAAGATAAGCTACCACCAATCCTATATATTCTAAATAAGGTTTGATTTATATGCATGATGGAAAAACTGACCAGTTTCCTGAACGATACATACATCAACTTCCAGAAGGTCTGGCTGCCCTGGATTGGTCACGCAGGTAGCCCACATGTAGATCTATGCTCCCTTAGCTTGTAGCTCCCTAGGTCCAAATATACTCCGCTGCTAAGGTCTGGATAAGAGTCCCCCCATACACCTCCCCGTAATGACACCCATTATGCTCTCTTGCAACCATTCGGGCGCATCAGAGATGGCATCTATATCAGTCATAGAAGCTGCACCCCAATGCTATAGATTTGTCGACTCGCCACTATGCTGTTCCCCCTCCCTCATCCCTCTCCCCGTTTTTTCTTTTATGTACCCCCCCTCCCCAACCCTCTCCCCCTAATGTTTTATCTCTGTATATCTCTGCTTGAAAATCAATAAGAAAATGTAAATTGAAAAAAAAAATCTGTATTCTTCAACCTCAGGGGAGCGCAATGATTCTTAACCAATTATCATTATTATCAATCATCATTATTATTAATTATCATTATTATCATCCAAAAGACTGTTCATGGTCCCAAGGCTCAACAAAGTATCCGGCCGCTCCTCCTCCTCTTACCGTGCACCCCAAAACTGGAACAACCTACCAGAGACTCTCACATCCACCACCAGTTTAAGTTCTTTCAAAACTAAGGCTGTCTCACATTTTAATCTGGTCTGTAACTGTTTCATAAGCCTATAATATACATCTTCTCTAACTGTGCATGCAATGTCTTGTATATAATGTATACCCTGTTCATTTATGTAACTGTATTTGTAACCATGTATTATTTGTCATTTTAACTCTATGCCCAGGACATACTTGAATTGTACATACATACTTGTATTACTTCCTGGTAAAACATTTTATAAATAAATAAATAAGAACCGGAAAAAAAATAAGAACACAATATGGTGCAGCGTGTATGCGCTTGCGTGTCTGATCTTATACACTCACATTTTTTTTAGGAATAACATCAGCATATCCAAATCAGTGGCAATGATAATCTGCAAAATACCTGTCTCCAGATAGGCGGATCTCAGGGAAAATTAATACAAACAACGATAGTGCCAATTATTTAAACTTTACGAAAACGAATAAAACCAGGCCCCCAAAAAAGCTCACTTACAATGTGTGCCTAGAGCGAGCCAATACACATAACAAAACACAATGGTTAATCAAGACAGGCTGGAGCGGGAGTTCAAAAGTAATCTCACCACCGCTGGGTCAAACACCAATCTAATCTCCTGAAGTGTCTGTAATGTCACTTTCGTGTTCGTCCGTGCTCCAACCTCTCGGCTCACTCAACACGTGTTCACACCTATGTCTATGTCAGGAGTGATGACCTACACCTAACATGGTTTCTTTATATCCACATCCACCATCTTTCTGATTGGTGGGCATGGCGACCAGTATTAATCCAATATTTAATCTCCATCTCAATTAGACCTATTGATGGATTGCTAAACCAATAATTATACATGATGATAAAATATTAATATAAAATACAATACTTGTGCAAGCTCCAATAGTCATACAACAATGCTAAATATTCCACGATATTCAACTGTGGGATGTTAATTATTTTTCTATCCTTAATATTCATATTTCTGCTGCTAATTTATCCCTTTGTCTCATGGATCTAAGGCTAACATAATCCCCCACATTATATTATTTATAACACATCATTTCTCACATGAAATCTCTATATGCTAGTACAGAGCTAATTAGATCACAAGCTGGATACACAATCACAGCTCTGTTATTAACTGTTGCTTTTCATACACAACAATAACTATAATTTAATTCCAGAAGAGATATATTAACCACAAAATTCTAAACAATGGACATTTTGGGGGGCCTGGTTTTATTGATTTTTTTTTTTTAAAGCTTAAATGATCTGCACCATCGCTCTTTCTATTTATTTTCCGTGAGATCCGCCAATCTGGAGAGGTATTTTGGCGATTACCATTGATACTGATATGCCTACAAAATGAGAGTGCATAAGAACACACACAGACACACACACACACACGTTGGAGGGATACTGCACTGATGCTTGTTCTTTTATTTTTTTCTGGTTAAGAATCTTTGTACTCCCCTAATGTTGAAGAATACGGCATTTATACCTTTGATACTTGCTGTAATTTGACCAGTTGGCTTTTTCTTTTTTTTTGTACAAATATTTTTATTATGTTTGGAAATGGAGGGGAAGGGGCAGACTAAGAGTAGTAAGGAAGGGGGAGTTTGCCATTTACTTTACACAGGTTATACATTTTGTTTATAGAGCATTAGGGTTTACATGAACATTTTGTCAGGTGACAATTATAGTCCAATATACATCCTAGAAACACATTTTTTTTATTTATTGTTATCAACTGATAGTTATATAATTTTCTAAAAAGAATTCCGGGAAATTTTTCAATATTTTTGATATATGGGTTTTCAATTAAGCCATATGTTGGTTTTGGTCAGGTGCCATATTTTCAGGGGGAATTAAATTACCTCTGGGAGTTTTTGTAAGGTTTTCTTTACTTCTTCCTTTTTCCACCCATATTCGGGCCGGCATGGACACCGGAGCTACCCTTGCTGCCTCGCTGGCCACCCAGCAATATGTTTTGGGATGGGAATGTCAAGATGTTACTTGATTTAAAGGACAGTTGGGTTTTTCAAAAACTGCATTTAGAGGTCTGCAAAGGTTTTAAAAGCATCAGCCCCTACTAAGACCAAAGTAAACTATTGGCAAATGCATGTTTTACTAGATTAGGTATAGGTGACTGACACTGCCCTTGGCTGGCTACCCACAGGGACTGCATGAATAGGAACCAGACACACACCGTGTGAATTTCTTGTTGCTAAAGTGTTTATGCGGCCATATTTCAATGAGGGAGATTCATTCCGTGCTGATGCAGAGTATCACAACCTATTCTGGCATTGACGTCAGTGGCCATTAATGAGAGAGAGAGAGAGAGAGAGAGAGAGAACCTTTTATTGAACCAACACGTAGTTACTGTTACAAGCTTTCGAACCTCTCGGGGTCCTTCATCGGGTATGACTTAGTGAATCCTGGTTTAAGTGTTTTGTAAAAAATGACTACCCTTTGTGTGTGCTTTTTTAATTGTCTTTACGAAATGTACCATTGATTGAAAGGTTGTATTAAAAAAAAAATCCCATGGCTTTTCTTCCCTTGTGCAATGTTGACTTTCTTTCCAGTAAAGAAGGGCGATGAGTCCTATGAGATTTCAATCCCATTTGAAGAACATCCTCACCTAGAACCCCAGCTCTTTTACAGCCTCGGCTCTTCCCAAAATAGCTCTGAAGGTAAGAGCCCTTTACACACACGCCTGGAACCTCCAATTGTAAGGTTGGGTAATAAAATCCCCAAATTCACAATGTATTTCTGTTTCTGATTAAATAATGTCATATGCTTTCGTTTGCGTTCTCGTTGGCTTAACTTTTTTCCAATTGTTGCCGTAAAATGTGGATTTTGAGTATGACCTTTTATTTATATAGCGTCATGCATGTACATGGCACTTTACAGCAATAACACACGTGACATAATGGGAATAAACGCTTCCTACATAAAAGTAGACATTAGGAAAAGGAGTCCCTGTCCCAAAGAGCTTACAATCTTAGTGCTTTATAAGAGGAGCAGGGTATGAAGTAGTGTTCTTTTGTATGGCCAGTTTCAGTTCTGTACACATTTTTTAATGTTAACAGAGGAATTGGCAATACTGGTTTACACATGGTTGGGTTTAAGAAGTTGCTGCGTTACATACTCTAAGTATCTCAGATGTTGTTTGCTTAATGTACCAAACCTGAGCATATCTTCAAATGGTTTTCCTGGCGGAGTACAGTAGGCTGTCAATTGGTAAATAATCAGAGCTAAATTCAGTTGGTAGATTTGGAAGATGAAAGTCAGTTGGTAATGTGAAAACCAAAACCGAATGATTCCTAGTTTAAACAGCTCCATCACAAGATGATATAATAAAAAATAAAAAGCTTTTAGGCATTTCTCCCTGAACTGGTTTTAGGTCCTTAGGAAAATTCAGAAGAGTAGCTGGCACATATTGTATTGTTATGCAATATTCTGTATCTACATGTTTACAGACTTAAAACTTAGGAAGGAAAGCAAATGAGCACTGAGAATGAGATGAGCAAGGAATTGCGGCGTAGAACGTTAAAACCATACAAGCTCTGTATAACCGTGATGCACCTTAATGTTACATTTATTATTAAATCAGTAGATTTTTTTTTTTTTTAAAGGGTAGTTCTTGTAATTACATTTTAGCTCCGGTTTGTGTAGGATGGCATCTTTCATGCACTTTTATAAGTGCATCCAGGGTTAAGTTGACTACATAGATAAGGTTTGGATGTGAAATGGGACTTATTAATTTGAAAGTTAATTTCCCGATAACCAGGTTTTAGGCCCGGGGGGAGAGTGGGGTTGGAGTTGTTATTAGCAGTTGCATAAAATCCATAAACTTTGTTCTGTCACTTGAGGTTTGGTACATTTGAATAACATTAATATGGCGGCTTTGATTACAGAGATTCCTGAGCCAAACGCTCCCTCCATTGCACTAATGAACAGCATGAGTGCTCAGCTTCACATGGCTCTGGAGAGAAACTCCTGGTTGCAGAAGAGGATTGAGGATCTTGAGGAGGAGAGGGACTTTCTGCGATGTCAGCTAGACAAATTTATCTCTTCAACAAAAACAGACGCTGGTATAGTGCTGATCATATTTTACAAGACAAAACATATTGACTTATTTTTTTTTACGTTGGAGACTTGTGCAAGTTATTCCACCTGAAAATAATTCACATTTTTATAGCTGGTTGCTTTGAATCATCAATATTTTTAGTTTCTTGTTTGCTACACCAGTCATTAGCCAACAAGCTACAAGGTCCTCAGGCAAAACCATTCTCGAGGGTGGTATAAGATGCTTTTCCATCTACATACATCAATTGGGCCTGTGGGAGTAATGTTTGTCTCATGTGCTTTCAGGTTCTATTAGTAATTCTCTCCTGCTTCTCATTATGCTAAGCCCTTTTCTAAACCAAACTTACAATTGTTTGTTCTGGCCTATTAGCTTCTGATGTTAAATTGTATTGCTCTTGTTAGCTAGAATGAATGGATTTACCTTTTTTTTTATTGGATACTTTTTGCAAATCTCTTACAAGTCTGCAATTATAGTGTTAATAATTTTTTGTAGGACAGCAGGGCACAAAGTGTTTAGGCACAAGTCTCAGTCCCATAGAACTTGCAACTCCATTTTTGGTGCTTAATGCAAATCCAAGGAACAGATACAAAGGGGCATGAATGATTATTCTGTACCACCGCACGGAATCTCCTATTGGAGATAGTGGGATCTTTTGTGCTGTAGTGCCGAATCAAAGCTTATATTCTGTTATAAAGATCATATAATTGGCACTTGCTAAACAGCTCATAGTTGGGCACAGTTCTTCTTTCCCTTACAGCATGTGACATACGTATTTATGTATCACAGGTGCTCCGGGGACCATTCTTCATTTTCATTTTTTAATTATGTGAACACTGTTTTGCTTTTTTTGCTTTTGTTTTCATAAGGAACCGCATATTTGTTTCATTGCAATTATAGTACAATTGTTGTGCCTTCCTCGATGAATCAAAACGTCTTTCTATGGCTTGTGTAGCTATTCACATTGATGGGATGTGTCATATTCAACTAAAGGAAGTGAAGGTGCGATGAAATGGGTCAGGGGGACGTGTGAACAGAAACCTAGAACTGGGCGTATTTGATCTGAAAATGTCGATTGAACAGGTTGTCTGTACTGTGAGCTGAAAGGGGAAATGATTCCCGATCTGCTTTCTTACAGAAGATCATGCAAGGAACAAACAGGCCAACCGAAGGTCCGAAGGAAATGAATGTCGTAATGGTGACCTCTCGGACAATGACAGCATGCTGTCCCAAAGTGGCAACTCCGAGGAAGGTGACTGCTTGGCAGATCACAAGAGGCAACGGCAAAAGGGAGGCTGCAATAAGAGGAGGTTTTGCCAGCCCAAAATTAGAGAGCGACAGAGAGGTGAGTTTACAATCTGTGACAAAGGTTCCACCTTTTAGCTATTGCTGCCGGATGCCCCATGGCGCTGTACAGATGTAGTAAGATTTACTGCCTCCGTTGCCGCAGACTGACAGACTGAAATCTGCGAGATGTCTGCGGCACCCAAAAGCAGTACATTGTGCGACCAGAGAGGATTGATTAAAGCAGTGTTAATTGTCCCGGGCCAGACGGTCTGTAATAGCTGCGCAGAGGAGTCCCAGAGAAAGGCGGGGTCTCTGTGTGTGTCTCCCTGAGCAGCTGTTACAGCGATCCAATGTCTTATTTTTATATACTGTATTGAAGCAGGGGGTTGCTAGAGGTGAACCCCATTAATTTCAACTCCAGGGACCTCCTGCTTTCGGAGATCTAAACCTCCATAGGAGGTGCCGGTAGCCACTCCGGCGGGGGTTTAAAGCTCCCGCACCACATCACGTGGTCCTAGCCGGAGCGGCTACTGTCACCCCTATGGAGGTCTATATCTCTGAAACCAGGGGGTCCCCGAAGTAGAAAATATGGGGTTCACCTCCGGAGACATCCTGCTTTAGTACAGTATATAATAATAACACCGTAAAACATCAAACATACATAAACATCTATTACCCCTCTTCACTACCTTAGTGGCTGACCGCTAAGATAATGAAGGGGTTAACTACCCCCTTGAGCCACCTACTCTACCCCCAACACGCACCCTTCCCTCTGAGACCCCCTGCTGCAATACAGTATATAAAAATAAAACATTTGATCGCTCAGGGAGACACAGAGAGAGACCGCTTCTCTCCGGGACTCCTCTGCGCAGCTAATACGGATGCGTGGCTGGCCCGGTAGGGTTAACTCAGTGGTAGTCCCATTCAGAAGCAGGGACACCCGCTGCGTTCATCACCCTGGGCAGTTTACTGCTTTCTTGGTTGTGATAGATCCCGGCCCTGCTGCGCTCTGGCGTCTGAACCTCTTGCGCCCAAGGTGGCAGTAAGTCCTGCTACATCTATATATAGAAAGTGTAGTCCCACATGGAACCAATAGTTGTGATATATTAAACCCTTTCACTGCCAGAGGGGCCTGCAATACATGGCTTTGGCCTTGTTATGCAATGTATTGCAGACCCCTCTGGCAATCAAATTGTTCATTGATTAAATCCTGATAACTGTTTTCTTTTAACAACATAATGTTTTAAATATGTTACGTTTGGAAACTTTTCTAGCGCAGAAGGTGACTGATTTATAATATCACTGAGTTCACATGTCCCTGTCAGGAACCCAGCTAGTAATAAGCAAGAAGTCCGGGGGAGATCGAAGCAATACAACATACACTCAGTGACCACTCTTTATTCAAGGCTAATACAGATGCAATTCTGACATTTAAGAGAGAACCATGCATCGTAATATCCTGGAATTAATGACCTCCTTGCTGGCATGTTTTATGAGGTAGCACAATTCACTCCAGTGCTATTGCTGATAGGTTGAGGTTGGCTTGATACAAGTCAAGCTGATTTGATAAATCATGGAGGAAGCACTGATGTAAACCATTGAATTTCATCAATTCTTCCATTTATACTTGTTAAAAAAAAAAAATATATATATATTTTTTTTTTTTAAGTGAAACATTTTGCTTTTACTGTATTATATTTGATTTGAAAATGTATGTAGTGTATCACTGATATTTGCAAACTATATTTGTGGGTAAATGGAAGAAGTCCCAAACAGGAAGAGGCTAATAAATCAATATAAAGGTGCATACTAAATCATAACGTTAGAAAGGTAAATTCATTAATTAAAAATTTAGCTTTTAATGGGTGTACTCCTAAAATATATGCTCTGATAACAAAGATTAATCAACATAGAGCAAAATAAGCAGTATACTTTACATATAAAATCATAGATCTGATATATCACACAAGGTTGAGGGTGTCTGAGTGTAAGAGACGGGCTCAGTCTTTATTTAGTAGAAAGCAACTGGGAGAGTAGTGTATAAGGAAACACTGTATACTGTATCAGGTATAGTGACTCGTATGTAGCTTTATGATCTATATAGTAAAAGAGCCTTTTTGTTACCCAGATTGAGGGTATAGCTAAATAACTGGTCACAGAGGCATTTGTTGCTGGGGCTCTTTTATACTTGGTTGCATCTGTCGTCTTTGGGGCATGATTTCAAATGCAATTCTTGTCCAGACAAAAAAATAAAAATAATCTTTAGCGAATTTGTTGGCAGAGGGACCTGCAACACATCATTGTGTAACGTGTTGCAGGTCCCTCTGGCAGTAGCCAAAAAGTTACTTTTACAAATGGGACTTGTAGACTTATCCTTTTCTTAGTGTCTGACTTGATGTTCTTCACACTTCATTTGTGTGTACTGTATAATGTTTCCCACTATCCCTGCAGTGAAAGATGCAGACGGTGTGCTATGTCGCTACAAGAAGATTCTTTCCACCTTCCAGAAGCTAAAGAGCATGAGCAGGGCCTTTGAGTACCACCGAGTGGATCGCAACACCGTAGCTCTTACAACTCCTATAGCCGAGCTCTTGATTGTAGCCCCTGAGAAGATTGCCGAGGTCGGAGAGTTTGACCCCTCTAAGGAGAGGCTGCTAGAGTACTCCCGACGTTGCTTCTTGTCTTTAGATGAGGAGATCCTCAACAAGGTCCAGGCACTTAAGAAAAATAAGCTGCTTCTGCCCATTACCTATCGTTTCAAGCGATGATTGGTCAACGTAACCACTTCTAGCACATCACAGTACATATGGAAGAAATCTTTATTTAAAATGCTCCATCCTGTTTCCACTTCAACCTTTTCAAGCGGGATACAATTTTTTATAATATGTTTGCACAAAGTTAGAAGACCTTTGTACATACTTTTATTCTAGTCAATTTAATTTGGTTTCTAATAATGAGGAATGATCTGTCATGTGTACTGCATTCCCCTGGTATACGCACTTTGCCATTCTAACGTTATAAATTCGAATATATTGTGTAAATCGGCCCTATAGGTTAACCAGAAATAAATGTCAATGTGAAGAGAAAAAAAAATAAAAATATATATATATATATATATATATATATATATATATATATATATATATATATATATATATATATATCAATCTTCAGTCAATATTACTCTCTCTGAGAGTTTTAACTTATTTTTGTCTTTTTCTGCATGTCGAGCCTCATGTCAATTTCAGTTTTAATCTATGTTTTAACCACTTTTGCAAAGTTATGGTCTCTGACAAGAGGGGGTCATAAATGAGATCAAAAACAAGAGCTGGGACCCTCCATGCACATTAGAGACATTTTCTTTATTAGTTATTGCATTCTATTTTTTTCAGCCAGTTCAGTGTGGAGTCCTTTACATATGACTAACCAGCATGTGGGAGGTCAAGCTGGTATCATAACCTTATTCTTGCTTATTTGATGGAACTGATTTATGTGGAGGGAGGATCCTCCAGTATTTAACATTATTATTATACATAATTTCTTTAAACCCCAAAATCTGCTGGCTTCCCAAGTGCAGCACGTATGGCGTATGCAATATTTTCTGCTTCGTTTTTTGCAATAGTTCAGTGCAATGCAGTGTGATTCTGGTTTATTCTTGGTGCAGCCAACAAGGTCTACCTTATTTTGCAGATCCAGTGGGATTTTATTCACGTTTGCTGCTTTCCTCTTATGTAACCCCATTCCCCAGCTATGAATGGTGTCACATCAGATTAGTTCATAAACAAAATCCTCAGTCTCTCAGCCATATAGATAGTGTGTGGGTAAGTGCTTGATGTGCGCCTGGAACTTTTTTTATAAAAGAAAAGGTGTTTATTGAACAGCCGTCCAAAAACAGTTCACATTGATAGTCACAGCACAGTAGATATGGCAAAATAATACTTTCAGGGAATCGTCCTCCAGTAGATTCCGGTCCTATCCACAAGAGGTATATAGGCTTAATTACCAGTTGCATAAGGATGTAGAGGAATAGCTTGTAGGAAGACCAGGATGTGTGACAATCAACCTGCTGGTTTGACAGCTTCAATAGAACTACAGGTTGTTGTGGGACAAAACTATAGGACAGAACATCAATGCATCCCTTCTACAAACGCAGGCTTTCTGATACTTTAACAGGCGGTGGCTAATGATCGGGACATGTTACTAAAACAATAAACCGTGACATGGACATACTAGCTGAAGACTAGAAACATTAAAACTCTATATGCAGGACTTACATTGAGGACTCCAATCAGAACTCTGAAGAACCTTCTTCCAGAACAAAGGGCGGGCTATAAAAACACTCTGCGCTCCCTATGGTGACATCACTGGGTAGAAAGGGGAGGGGTGAACCCTGAGTGATCCCACCCAGTTAACCCCTTAAGGCAGTTAATCCCTTATGGAAATAGTTGCCATCCAAGAGGGGGCTAAACTTAAAATTTGAATTATATAAAAATCTGTACTTACCAATCTCTGCTTCAACATACAATACAAAAGACAGACAATCTAAAAGCGCTGGAATTAGAGTAATTATTTATTGCTGATGGGTAGAAAAGATGCTTAAATGCAATCCTTCAGGAATACTAGGGCTATGGGCAAGATATATAATTTAAATGCCACATTGTCGAGAAGATGTTTGATTTACACCACACTCGTTTTGTTGGGTACCGAAACGTGAATATTTTATGAAGTACTAAAATAATATGACAAGAGTTTTAGACCCCCAGCTTCTGTTATGGGTAACATTAGGATGTTTGTATTTTATTAAAAAAATTATAGTTTAGCATTTCAGCTTTTGTTTTTAATTCTGTTTGTACCTCTTAATTAAATGAAATAATTATTTGGTAAAAGTTGGACGTTTTAGATGGTTTACATGACCTGCATATTAAAGATACCAGATCATACAGTTAGGTCCGGAAATAATTGGACACTGACACAATTGTCATAATTTTGGCTCTGTACGCCACCATCATGGATTTGAAATGAAACAACCGAGATGCAATAGAAGTGCAGACTTTCAGCTTTAATTCAAGGGGTTGAGCAAAAATATCGTATGAAACGTTTAGGAATTGCAACCATTTTCATACACAGTCCCCTTATTTCAGGAGCTCAAATGTAATTGGACAAATGAACACAATCATAAATAAAATGTTCATTTTTAATACTTTGTCGAGAATTCTTTGCAGGCAATGACTGCTTGAAGTCTGGATCGCATGGACATCACCAAATGCTGGGTTTCGTCCTTTGTGATGCTTTGCCAGGCCTTTCCTGCAGCTGTCTTCGGTTGTTGTTTGTTCGTGGGCCTTTCTGCCTTAAGTTTTGTCTTCAGCAAGTGAAATGCATGCTCGATCGGGTTGAGATCAGGTGATTGACTCGGCCATTGCAGAATATTCCACTTCTTTGCCTTAAAAATCTCCTGGGTTGCTTTCGAAGTATGTTTTGGGTCATTGTCCATCTGTAAAGTGAAGCGCCGTCCAATCAACTTTGCTGACTTTGGCTGAATCTGAGCAGACAATATATCCCTATACACTTCAGAGTTCATCCGGCTGCTTCTGTCTTCTGTCACATCATCAATAAACACTAGTGACCCATGCCATCACACTGCATCCACCATGTTTTACAGATGATGTGGTATGCTTCGGATCATGAGCCGTTCCAAGCCTTCTCCATACTTTTTTCTTCCCATCATTCTGGGACAGGTTGATCTTAGTTTCATCTGTCCAAAGAATGCTTTTCCAGAACTGGGCTGGCTTTTTTAGATATTGTTTGACAAAGTCTAATCTGGCCTTTCTATTCTTGAGGCTTATGAATGGTTTGCACCTTGTGGTGAACCCTCTGTATTTGCTCTCGTGAAGTCTTCTCTTTATGGTAGACTTGGATAATGATATGCCAACCTCCTGGAGAGTGTTCTTCACTTGGCTCGATGTTGTGAATGGGTTTTTCTTTACCATGGAAAGGATCCTACGATCATCCACCACTGTTGTCTTCCATGGACGTCCAGGCCTTTTTGTGTTGCAGAGCTCACCAGTGCATTCTTTTTTTCTCAGACTGTACTAAACTGTTGATTTGGCCACTCCTAATGTTCCTGCTATCTCTCTGGTGGATTTTCTTCTTTTTTTTGCAGCCTAAGGATGCCCCGTTTCACTTGCATTGAGAGCTCCTTTGACCGCATGTTGTGGGTTCACAGCAACAGCTTCCAAATGTAAATGCCACACCTGGAATCAACTCCAGACCTTTACCTGCTTAATTGACGATGAAATAACGAAGGAATAGCCCACACCTGTCCATGAAACAGCTTTTGAGTTAATTGTCCAATTACTTTTGGTCCCTTGAAAAAGAGGGGGCTACATATTAAAGAGATGTCATTCCTAAACCTTTCCTCCAATTTGGATGTGAACACCCTCAAATTAACGCTGTTAGAATGCACTTTAAGCCCATATTAATTATTTAACTGTAACTTGAATTTATTTTGGTACACAGCCAAAATAACAAAACTTATATCGGTGTCCAATTATTTCCGGACCTAACTGTAGTTCCAACAAACATATTCCTTAACCACTCCTCCTTTTTTATGCTGGGTGGAAGAACAGGGACAATCGGCAGACTTTTGCTCCCACCATTTTTTATTGAATTGTGCCCGTTCAATGTCTTATTCTTCGTTTTCTGTTTAATCACTGCAATTATGAAAAATGTATATAACTAGACTTTAAATTAAAAAATACAGCATTTGGAATAATTATCTATTGGTGGAATTATTGTTTATCTGAAATAAGTAGTCATAAAAATATCCTGTGTTCTTATGAAATTTTATGTGCAAAAAGTCTTTTAAGCAACTGATACCAGTAGGGGAAAATACTTCCTGGTCAGTAGAAAGTTCTGAAATGTCTCCTCATGTCCACTTTAGTAGAAGATATTGTGGTCGAGATACCCTAATGAGTGCTAAGCCATAAGTAATAGAAATGAGCCGTAAGGTGCCTGAAGGTTTAACGCTGCTTAGTAAATATACCGCTTTCTCACCTGCTTTTGTTAACCGTTCTTTTTTTCAAATAGCAAAATAAATTTGAGATCGTAATCTGGTAAAATTCTTGTTTCAATGAAGTGCCTTGCGTACAATAGAAGTGCAATACCCGATAGTCCCTTTGTATTTCCTGGACCTGAATGAATAAGTAATGTATTTCCCAATATAACTTAACACTAGCAATGAGATGGGCGGACCAGTCCAATTCCATTTCCCAGAATTTCCCAGATTTTTTTAGACCAAATTTGTCCCTCTCACCGAAATCAGTCTGTGGATTGAGCACTAAAAATCCATATGGAATCAATCCAAATCTGCCATTGGATACAATCCGGACAGATTTTTAAGAATCCGATCCACGGATTCCATAATCTGTGGCCGGATTGTTAAAAATCCACACGGATTCATCCACGGAGAGAGACAGCGAGAGCAGTCTTCCTCTTGTGGGTTACTGCCCCTGTTATCCCTTCAGGGCGGCGTAAAGAGGCTGGTGAGATTAGGTCAGAAGTTGTCTTGTGCTGGGACGTTTTTTCGGAATGGGATCTATTTTATTTATAAAAATGTTTTACCAGGAAGTAATACATTGAGAGTTACCTCTCGTTTTCACGTATGCCCTGGGCACAGAGTTATAAAAAAAAATACATGGTTACATTAAAAGAAATGGGTTATACAGTCAATTCACAGACATTTCATGGACAGATAGAGTTGGAAAATTTGGTACGGGGGATAAAGGGCTTGTGAGATTTCAGATTGAAATAGAGCAGCTTTAACATCAGTGAACGGCTCACGCCCTCTGGCTTTCTGCCTTTGGGGCAATGCAGATGTACACTGGGGTGATTGAGATTCAGTGTAGCTGTGAATACAAAGTTCTTTGTGTCCTGTTAACATTCCAATGGGTGGGGTTGATGTTCCACAAAGTACAACCCTTAACAGGCTGTCCGCCTTTGGGGCAACGCAGATGTACACTATAGCCTGATTTACTGGTATTGATGTAGGTTTGCTAAGCAAATATGGAAGACCAGGGCATTCCTCAGCTAGGGTTGCCATGTATCCAGTATTGAACTGGACTGTCCTGTATTTGGACACTGTCCAGTAAAACATTAGAGGTAATACTGGACATGTATGTGTCTGTTATTACCTCTCTGGACATAGTGACCTGATCAGCTTGGGGGGGTTTCCTCAAAGCAGGGCTGTTGCTAGGGGGCTGGGCAGCTTCCTCCATCCTGATTGGTTGCTGCAAGGTAATGAAGTCTGTGTGATAACTTCAGTCAACTGATTTGTCCTTTGTTGCACAAAGTTGGCAGCAGCTGCATCCTCCCCTGGTGCACAAGCCCAGTTTGCCTCAGGATCCCCTGCTCTCACTGACTGGTCAAAGATCATGGTGGAGTTCTCTGGGGTCACAGGTATCATCCCTTGTTGTAGATTACTTGGGAGATATACTAGTGCTTTTTATCAAGTACAAGTTCCTGGGGGGGAGGAGGTTCCCACAAGTCTGCTCTGGTCTGTCAAAAAGGTCAGTCTGCCACTAACCGGTTCAGCAGAAAAGGCTCTTCAAGCAGGACACTCCAGAGAAGGTTAAAAAAACAGACTTCAACAGCTGTCCCTGCAGACAAACACCAGGGACAAACAGGCCTGCAGCAGAGGCTGGCTTCTCTGGTGCCATGAGGTAGGCCAAATATTTGCTTTTAATTCTGGACTTCCGGGAAAATTACCAAACCATTCAATAATGGGTTACGTAGCGCAAGTAGGAGGTACATTCCCTAGCGATACCTTTTTAATTGGCGCTTTTAAACATGGATGTTGGCAGATTATTGGTAGGCCGAACGGGAGCTCCTAGAAGTTGCAGCCATCTTGGATCACTACCCGGCATTTTCAATAATTTCACACTGCATCCATTTTGTGTATAATTGTTGTTAATAATATTCTCTATCCTCAGCTCACAAAACCAGGTAGATTTTCACTGCTAGGTGGTTATTAGCAATATTTTATTTTGCTATGTTTCCACCAAAAGACCGGTCTTAAACCTTCGAGAAACCATTTTTCTTTTTTTTTTTAAGTTTATGTAGTTATGATATTTACTATATAATAGCATTTTCAAGGGGGGAAGGACACGGGATCTGGTGACATGACAGCTGAGATTAAAAAAAATTCCTGGAAAGACATTCAAGTGAGCATGATATTCAGGTGGATAGATGGGCCAAATCAAGATTATAAGTAAGTATGCAACTGTAGCAAACTTTCGACCTTTTCCATCTCTCGGAAAAGTCCTGAACTTTCCTGAGTTCACAACAATTTGCTAAAAGGTAATTCACCATAGAAAACATTTGAGTTGGGCAAAAATGTTTATTTCACTGACATTTGCAAGTGTTGCTATACTGATCGTAAATCAGACACTTGGGGAAAATTCTGATTAGTTTTTTTTCCTGGTAAACCTATAATGTTTGACTAATTTTTTTTACCGTTACACAAATGTAATTAAAAAAAATTCACCCAAACTTTTTGTAAACGAAAGATAGAAAAAAACAGATAAATTAATTTGGTGGATAATGCAACATTAGTCTCATTTTACCAACTGAGCTTAATAGTCCTTTTAAATAAAAATGGATTTCTGTAGGGGGGAGGGGGGGACAAGTCGCAGGTTTAGTCAGACAAATCTGGTCCATCCCATTTTGTTGACATTAATCTAACACCGAATCACAGCAGATATCCATGTTCTACAGAATTCTCGAGTTGAGAATGACTTGGTTTAATACTATGTTTACCTGATGTGGCCTAACCGCCTAACCATGTTCTGTATACATTTTGCTTTTTATTCTGTTTACAAAAATTACAATTATCCTTGCACTACTGTGGAGAATACAAAGCCATCCCAAGAGAAAAACCATTCAACCAAGATGTGATTTTATCCTGGAAATTTACAAAAAGTAATTAGCTCTGCTTAATGACAATTAAAAGTTGTAATGATCTATAAAATGTTTTTGAATGTTCAGATTTATTTTCAATGCAATTTTCTGTCCCTTCTCTTAATGAACTGGCCATGTTTGTTTGTTTGTTTGTTTGTTTGTTTGTTTTTGCTTTACCAATCGAAACGCCATTGCATCTAATCCAAAATGAATAATCAGAAAGAGTTTTAAACTTCTGTTTACACCAAATGTGCAGACATTGAACAGTTCTGACATACTTCCTCCACCATGTGTCATAGGCTTGCCAGTTGTCCGGTTTTGAACCGGACAGACCGGTAATTTGTCCCTCTGTCCGGTAAAAAGCCAAGGAGAACACTGACCAATGGGAGGGTTCTAAGTCATTAAGGAGCGTGCACAGCCCCCCCATATGCATGCTGGGAAATGTAGTTTCCTTCCAGCTTTACATGTGGGAGAGGAGAGAAGAGCTCCACTGTGTCCCTGTCTGCCAGGAGGTCCACAGGTAAGATACCAGGTGAGGGAGGAGGAGGAGGAAGAAGATGATGGGTGGTGGTGAGAGAGGAGGGGGGGGTGGTGAGGAATAAGGAGGTGGTGGTGAGGAAGGAGGATGAGGTAGGTGAGAATGGGGGCGGTGAAGATGAGGGGGGTGGCAACAATCTTGGAAGTAGTGGGTGAGAAGCATTAAGATCAGTATAGCTTGCCATGTATGACTACAAGTACATTATTTATAAATTATCTGACCATTATGTAATATTTTCTAAATTTCACTCCACGTATGCACCAATTTGTACTATTTCATATTCTATTTCCTAAAAAATGCTGGAAAGTTGTTCAATCCCCAAATCTCTCCCAGGATTTTTAACGCAATAGAATATGAAATGGTGCAAACTTGGAGTGAAATTTAGAAAAAAATTATGCAATAGTCTGATCATTTATAAATAACACACCTCCCCACCGACTTTTCGATAGCACCACATTTTTCACAATTGTGTCCAGTATTTTTAGACAAGCCATCTGGCAACGCTATGTGCTCAGACATTTCTAACCTCCACTCTAACTATATAACTCCCCTACATTACCCTCTTGCCTATGTGACACTAACCATTTCCATGACACGTTTACATGTGTTTTCAGTTTATTGATGTATTGTGCCCTGTGTAAATATGTATTACCAGATCAGCTTCTATTGTAACATACCTGAAGAAGGGAGCTGAATGATCCTTTAAAGCCTGAATCGTTTTAAACATAACTTGGCCATTTAAGGTATCATTTCTACCTTGCCCTGATCTTAATACAAAAGACTACTTGTGAAGTGCGGCGAGACACACTAGTAACTTCTTTTACTGCAGTGGGTTTCAACCTTTTTTTCTCTGGGCACCCCTAACCACAATGCTCAGTTGTTGAGGCATCCCTACAACAGGACAGGTTCACAGAAAAGGCAGGACAAAGAGACTGTCACAGGAGAAAGGAGAGAAGGGAATCCGGCGCCACAGCCGGTGACAGAGTCTGAGGCACTTCCGATTGATTGAAAAAACTTTATTCAGCTCACAAACAAACAACAGGCTACACCACAGTCTCCCCCTCAACGCGTTTCACGCTCGAATCAGCGCTTCGTCTTGGAGACGAAACGTGAAACGCGTTGAGGGGGAGACTGGTGTAGCCTGTTGTTCGTTTGTGAGCTGAATAAAGTTTTTTCAATCAACCGGAAGTGCCTCAGACTCTGTCACCGGAGTCGAATTCCCTTCTCTCCTATGCAACACACACAGAAGGCTGCACGCCAGGATCGGAACACAGAGGAGGATAGCACCGAGGTCTGCAAGTGAGCTTTCATAGGTAAGGTTTCCTTCCCAAGCTTTGACCTCATTTTGGCCCATTACAACTCCCTGCTCCTTCCTATGTGACTATTGTTGACACTAATTGTACTGGACGACGGCCTGAGCGCAGGACAGTTTCCTCTATTGTCACAGGTGAAAGACAGACAGTCAGAGGGAGTAGGGCAGTAGTTTCAAAACTTTTTTTGGTTATAGAACCCTAAGTGAAATTCTGAGGAACCCCCAACAATCTCTAATAGCGCGCCTGTGATCAGATGCATTGTAAATTATTTTGTATTTGATACAATTTTCCAATGACCAGAAAATTGCAGGGATCCCCGGGGAACCCAAGGGTTCCTGGGAATCCTGGTTGAAAAACAATGGGGTAGAAAGTCACAGAACACACACCCCCCTCCCTAACCCCTCCAACCCCACAAGAATACACAGCCTTGCCTCTACTGCCAATGCTGCTTCCTCCTACTCTGCTTGGCCACACATGGCAGGCTCCTGACACCTGATTGGCTGCTGCTGGGTAATGCAGCCAATCAGGATAGAGGAAACTGTCCTGCTCTGGGAGATCGTGGAAATCCCGTGGCACCCTTTTGATCCTCTCACGGAACCCCAGGGTGCCGTAGAACCCCGGTTGGGAAACACTATTTTACTGACTGAAAGTGAAATTCAGCATCCGATATCCTGCGGACGGAGGTTTCAGATCATCAAGTTCAACATTGTACCCCGGTATTTGTAGGCTTCATACCATTGAGGACAGAATTTAATGACACATTGGGATAGATTGAGAGATTGATCCATGATGGAAAAGTGTTACACCACTTACATAATTACACAGTAGATGAGGTTGAAAAAAGACCAATGCCCATTGAGTTCAACCTGTTCTATTTAGACAGATACTCCTCCTGTATTTGTATTTACAGTATATGGATACAGAGGAAGGCAAACAAAAAACAGTGCATTATCCAATGATGACTTCTCAACATCCTTCCTATGTTTATTTATTTGGTATATTCCTCCTAACTGTTCTAAAAAAAAATAGCTAACCTTTTCTTAAAGATATCTATTGTATCTGCCATCACAATCTCCATGGTTAATGAATTCCACATATTAACTGCTCCTACTGTAAATAACCCTTCCCTTTGTTGAAATCTCCTAGGGATGACTAAGTGTTTGTATTATTCTCTGGGTGAATAGTTTATTTTTTTATTTATTGTATTAGACCCTGTATATACTTGAAATAGGTATATCCCCTCTTAGATGCCTCTTCTAATGTAAACAAATCTAATTTAGCTAGCGTTTCCTCATAAGTCAGACCTTCCATCCCCTTTATTCATTTGGTGGATTTTCTGTACCTTGTTTTCTAGTTCCGTAATGTATTTTTATGGAGTGGTGCCCACACCTGTAATCCATATTCAAGGTGTAGTCTCACTAATTTCTAATACAGTGGCATAATTATGCTTTCTTCCCTTCTATTAATACTGTTTTATGCAAAAATAATATCGTACTAACTGCTGTCTAACCATTGATTACTATTGCTAAGCCTGCTGTCTGCAAACACTCAAATCATTTCCCATCAATGATTGACCTACTTTCTTTCCATTTAATTTGTAAGTCACCTGTTGATTCTTGTTTCCCAAACGCATTACCTTACATTTATCTGTATTAAACCTAATCTGCCATTTACCTGTCCAAATTTCCAGTCTATCCAAGTCCTTCTGGAGAGAAATTACATCCTGCTCAGATTGTACTACTTTACATAATTTAGTGTCGTCAACAAAGATGGAGACTTTGTTCTCTATGCCAACCTCAAGGTCATTAATAAACCAGTGGCCCCAGTACCGAACATTGAGGTTCTCCGTTTACAACTTTAGCCCAACCTGAAAAGGTTCCATTTATGACAAATCTCCCTTGTCTATCCTTCAACCTATTTTCAGTCCATGAACTTTATCCCTTACTAAACCTGCAAGAAACTTCACCGCGGTTTATGTCAGGCTTACAGGTCTATAATTCCCTGGTTTTGATCTAGCACAATTTTTTTTAAATATAGGTACTGAGTCTGCTTTATGCCAATCTTGTGATACTGAGTCTGTGGAAATAATCCTTGAATATTAAATATAATAATTTGGTTATTACTGAACTTTGCTCCTTAAGAACTCTTGGGTACATGCCATACAGACCAGGTGCTTTTATGAAGCCGCCTTTGCACTTTTCCCTCTGTTAATCAAATGTTTGTTAATATTGAAGTTGTGGCTTCCTAACTATAGCAATATTTTTTAAATGCTCTCCATTTTAGTAAATACAGAGGCAAAGGATTTATTTATTTATTTATTTAATAATACAGCAGTCTTCCCCCTATCTTTAATTATGTCTGCCCATCTAACACTGAAGGAGCCTATATTTTCTTTTCTAATATTTTTGTTATTAATGTATTTGAATAACTTTTTAGAGTTGATCTTACTTTCTACTGAAATCCATTTTTTGGTTTTCAATTTTTGCTAATCTGATTGCCATGTTGCAATTTATGCGACATTCTTTATAATTACGATGTGATGCCTAAATCCCTTCTGTCATTTTAGGTATCTAAATGCTTGCCTCATCCTTTCCATTTATTTCCCTACCTGTTTGTTTAGCCACATTTGTTTAGACCTATGTAACCCCCCTCCTAAAGGGTTACTAACATGGCTGTTATATGTTGGTCTCCACCCTGGATTGCTATAGGGATCCAGACGTAATGCAGGGGTATTTAAGGAGGAGGGGCTATTCTAGAAGGTTAGGTTCCAGGAGGACATGAGGAGAGTAGATAAGTAATGTTTATAAAGTAATAGTATAGACCAGCCCCCTGTTAATTATGTGGTAGATATTTATTTTCCTTATTTATAAAATGTTTTACCAGGAAGCAATACATTGAGTTACCTCTCGTTTTCAAGTATGTCTTGGTGTCCCTGTCCACGGGGACATTAATAAATTACCGTTGTACTACAAAGGTTCCTGCGCCCATTATTATACAACCTTGTTACCTCATCGCCCACCCACGAGTCAATGTAACCCATGCAAAGTAGCCATATATAACACCAATGTAATCTACCTAGAAGGCAAGCGGGGACGGTTACACTTATTTATTTTATATTTATCACCCAAGGTTATACACTGATGAGTGTATTTATCCAACAATGTTTTTAAAACTAACCATTTTCTTCCATATTTTTTCATGCAAAAAAAATTCCAACTTATTCCTTGTAGACTCTTCCTTCCTTTACTAAAATCTGTCTTTCTAAAATTGTCTTCGTTAATAGTTAATTTAAAACAAGCAATTAGATTATCATCTCTTGTTACACTTAAACATTACTTGCATGAGGAATAGAGAGTTTGACTCACGAGCTTTGATTTTTCTCCTCCTTTAAACCATGTGTTTGAATGTACAAAATTAACCACTTCTTTATTTTTTACTCTGCCCATCACTTTGCCTCATCTCTGTGCATCAACCCACGTTCTGTGTCCATATGACAATGACCAATTAAGAATTGATTGGTTGTTATGCAGCATTACATTAAGAATACTGACTTGTCAAACTTGAATTCTGTATGTTTCACCGATTTGTGGTCAGTTTCAATTGAGTTTTAGCATATGTGTTCCTCAATAGTCTCACTGGTAAAAATCAGAAAATGCCCATTAAAATACAATTTTTGAACCAAATCCCCCAACTCTCAATGAGTTGGTTAAGAATACTGGATCATCCTTCAACCATTTGTCTCAAGCAGCATTGTAGGTTACAGGCAGTCCTCTGTTATCCAACGGAATCCGTTCTGGAAGTAGCGTTGGGTGGTGAAACCGTTGTAAAGTGGGTCCCATGTTAATCAGTGGCGGTGAGCGTTGGATAACGCATTCAGGCGTCGGACAACGCATTCCAGAGTCGAAAAATGGCCCATAGTGTTGGATTGTAAAGCGTTGGACATGCCATTCGTTGTTAAGTAAAACGTTGGATAGCGAGGACTACCTGTATTTATTTTTCTTATTAGCCTAAATAAGATTTTAATGTATTTCCCTCATAACAAATGTCTGACTTTCAATGAAATAAGATAGGTGGCCCAAAAATCTTACCCCTCCCCAACTGACCCCCGTGCTAGCGGCTAGCCCTTTGTATACCCTGCCCCTTTTCTTTTGTCTTTGTTTATTGGAAGCGGTGCTAGAAGGAAGAATGCAATTAGTATGTCTCTCAAAGACGTGTACTGGCTGGAGGGGATTTTAATGAGGGAGAAAAGCAACAACAAAAATGTTTTGGGATGAATATTAGGGACTCTTTCTCTCAACCAGGGATATATTGTTTTTAACATTTAAAAATAAATAAAACAATGCACCTCTGCTAATTTAATTATGTATGTCTTCATTGATATAGCGCCATTAATGTACATGGCGCTTTACACGCAAGATAAGGCAACAATAACACATTTATCAAATACTCAAATTACTAAAATGGGTGTATTCCGGACCTAAAAAAAACACTGTAAATTCTGAGTGACCCTAGTTTAAATGAGGCGCAGTCTAATATACCGCAAGTGACTCGTTGAAAAAGACAATAGGTGTTCGTAATAGACTGGAAGATGCTTTGTTTGCATAGTGACTACTTGTCCGTATGGGAACGCCTTCATCCTTCCATGTTCAACCAACCGTCCAATGGTTGATCACCATCACTGACGCACCGCCTATTACCCTTCACACTTGCTTATTGATAGGCCCAACCTGCTATCAACCAAAAGGTTATCAGGCCCACTGACCTCGCCTCTGCAGACATCGTGACCAATCCGAAGCGTTGGCGTATTTACCTGGACAAGCCGCTAACACTTTTGTTCACCAATCACTCGGATGACGTTTCCACCAGCTCAATCAGTGATTGGGTGGGCGGTATTGGTCTCCATGGCTATGCCAGCGCCTGGAGAGGGCACGTTTGCTGTGAGGCTGCACCAAGATGGCGGCGCGGGAGGTAACGGAGAGGTCAGAGTGTGTTTCCCGTAATGTCTCCTGGATCTCACCGCCGGTTACACGTTATTATTACTCATTCCATTGTCATGTATCGGGTTCAACCATTTCATTCACATTGATATTTGCAATAAAATAACCCCCCCTCTTTAGCATGTTAACCCTTATAATGGGAACTAATTCCGTATATTTGTGCTGAATTAAAGTCTGTTGTCCATTTAAGTGCGTTTCCTCCGTTCCTTGCGTTGAAATATACATGTAACATGCACGTGGTGTGCACTCTTGGGAATTTTAAGATTTTTCTAAATACTACGATTGTTTCTATTTAAGTGGTCACTTTATCGGCTTGGTTCATTATCCTCTCTTTTTGTTTCTTACTCTTGCAGTTGTCCTTGCCTTGATTTTGTCCTTGAGAGACCAGACCTGCATGGCACTAAAACACCCTCACACTGAGGGGTCACCCTGGCACCTTGACTTGAGAAATATTAAAGACATTGCACGTTTGTAGTCATTGAGAGGGCTTGTTTCAGTTTGGAAATTTGGGCCATTTAGATATCTATTGATTTACAGTATAAAACCCTGGTTTTATT
>NC_134488.1:96581358-96729868 GCF_040206685.1 Ascaphus truei
ACTTCCGGGCGCCGCCACCGTCTGACTCGGCGCCGCGAGGGAGGAAGGGGGTCCGCCATCTTACGCGCCGCGTGGCAGCTGCGGGAAGCGAGGTGATTTGGAGCGGGGAGGCGGGAAGCGAGGTGATTTGGAGCGGGGAGGGGTGATTTGGAGCGGGGAGGGGTGATTTGGAGCGGGGAGAGGTGATTTGGAGCGGGGAGAGGTGATTTGGAGCGGGGAGAGGTGATGCCGCTGGGGAGGGGGAAGAGGTGATGCCGCTGGGGAGGGGGAAGAGGTGATGCTGCTGGGGAGGGGGAAGAGGTGATGCCGCTGGGGAGGGGGAAGAGGTGATGCCGCTGGGGAGGGGGAAGAGGTGATGCCGCTGGGGAGGGGGAAAAGGTGATTTGGAGAGGGGAGAGAGGTGTGTGTGTGTGTGTGTGTGTGTGTGTGTGTGTGTGTGTGTGTGTGTGTGTGTGTGTGTGTGTGTGTGTGTTTTATTTATTTTTTTGGACCTTTGGCCCGTCACTCCGCCTCAGGCCAATGAGAGGTGTGGGGGGCGGGCCAAGGGGGTGGTGTGAGTGTGTGAGGCCAATGAGAGGTGTGCGGGGGCGGGCGGGCCAAGGGACCAATGAGATTGCCGCTAGGGACACCGGACATCCAGCAGGCAGGCATGCATGCAGGCAGGCAGCCAGGCAAACATACAGTGCTTTCACTAATATAGTATAAGATAGTTTTTTTCGCACTAGGAATTGAAAATGGCCATTGCCATTCCCCACATTAACCCTCTCACTGCCAGAGATGCTTGCAACACATAGGCAAATGGGTGGGCTAGGTGGTTCTTATCTGCCATCAAATGCTGTGTGTTTAATACAGGGCCTTGCTCTAGTCTACAGTGTGGTGTAGGCCCCTCGCAGCCAAAGGGTTTACCCCCATAACCATTTTAAATCCATAAACTGACTTGAGCTGCATTACCATCCTCACTGCCAAGGGGGCAGCAGCACAAAAACAAGAAGAAAATCACAGCAAATGCTTATTTTAACTGACATTTTAGTAATGCTTTTCTCTCATGGTGTTAGTTCCTAGATACTTACTGCTTTTTCCAGTGCTCTGTTATTCTCATCTCCCAATGCAACGTGTGAAGTAATATGCAGCTGAATCTGCCACACCCTCCGATGTCCTTTGAGAGAATTGAAATGAACTATCATAAATGTAGTCATGCTAAATAACACGTGTTGTAACATGTGGTTAATGTAAGTAACTTCATCCATGTAATAAGGCAACATATTGATATATGCAAAATATGTCAGGTAATTTTTTTTGTTTATTTTAATGATATATTCCATTGGAGTCTAATGCCCCGACTGTAGCTATAGAACACAGTTAGTGTCTGCATTTAGAGTAAAGATAAATAAAAACATTGATCCAAGCTATTGTGAGCTAAACTTGATTTCCATTCATGTTAAGGGGCTTATTCTATATCTGCCAAAGAGGCTGGTCAGGCATTTTCAGCCAAGATTCCCCATTTACTTCAACAGGGAATTTTGGCCGATGCGGAAGAAATAGAACCAAGCCCCTGTCACCAAAACTGATACATCTGCTGTAATTTGTACGTTGCTTCTGATCTTCAACCAATAGTAGAGAACACAATTATATTCTGAGCTTTGAAAATGGCAACCTCCCTCAAATTTCCATCTACTTATCTAGTTAGAGTATCTAACCTGAACAGGGAGCTCTCACAGGAAGAAATGCAGACTCCTTATCACTGGGATCCCTCTCCAGACATGAACTATACTATCTTTTTGCCGCCCTTGTTCCTCAGATACATTTTGGTTGCTGAGAAATTGATACATTAGGAAATCACTGCTGAATTTTACCTAAATAGGGGGATCTCGGATGCAAGAATTTCGTTTTTTTCTTTACGATGCCCTGGTTGAGGTAAAATAAGAAAGTATAAAAGCTAAATGGGAATGTGCGGGGAAAGGGCTGACTTGCACCACATGCTGTGGTCTTGCACGAAGGTGGTTCCGATTTGGGCGGCAATTAGAGAGTGGTTGCAAAGGTTGATAGGTGTAGAGATCCCCCTGGACCCATGGTTGTTCTTGCTGGGCAGGCGGATCCGGCGGCTATTGAACGCAACTCAAATTGATAACATATTTTGCAACCGCCACCAGTTGCGAGATCGCAGCATTGTGGAAGCAACCGGATATACCAATTTTACCCAAAATCAGGAATAGAATTTGGTTGTTTGCCGGATGGAACAGTTGACAAGCTTGGTTAACGACACCGGCTCAAATTTTCTAAAAGTCTGGTCGCCTTGGCTGGCCCAGACAGACATCCCAGGGGTAGACGGTACCACAATTTTGCAATGATAGTTAGAAATGCGTTCTCCGGTAACCAAATGGATCCACGACTACATAGCGACAGTAGGAACGAGAGGCACACGGGAGCCCAGAGATTCGGGGACACCCCTAGCGGTTGAGCCAAGGAATCACAATCCACCAGAAATTATAAGGCCGCCATAAAATCAAATCAAAGTTATAAAAAAAAAAGAAGCTAAATGGGAATAACTGAAACTGCAGGAATCTCTGGACCAAGGAAATGTTCTGTTGCAAAAATTGCAATGTCCGCCATGTTGGACCACTGTAAAAATGGAAATAATGGTGGAACTCATCGAAGTGGACTTTTTGTGACTGATTTTTGTATGTGAAATCATCAAAACAATTTGTATGGGAAATCAAATATAGACATGCTATCTGTGGCCACACTGAGATATTAACAGTAAGAATTATTTAAAGGGACTTCTTCCCAAAACTCAAATATGAACAGTACATTTGCTGTAGGTTGAGATACATTTTAATTATACAATATAATTATTCATAAAAAAAATAAAAAAAAGAATAGTGTGCACAGAGCTTGCAAAACCTCAGAATATGAACAAGTGTAATGTGTTCGGGTATATGTAAAGGGCTGAAGTAGCAGCTCACTGAGTAAAAGCACTGACTTTGAAGCAGGAGAGCTTGGCTTAAATCCCAGTGTCAGATTGTGACCTGCTTGGGCAAGTCACTTTATCTCTGTGCCTCAGGTGCCAAAACACAGTTTGGAAGCTCTTTAGGCAAGGACTGTGTCTGTACGGCTCTATGTACAGCACTGTGTACCATGTGCTATATTGTAATTGTGAAGCGATATCAAAGTATATTAATTAAAGTTTTTTTTAAATATATATACACACAAAAAAAAAAACACACACACACACACACACACACACTTGCTTGTCTTCCACAGGAAAAAAAAATTGAATGCAGGTAGCCCAGTTTCTTTCCTGAACATTTGACGCCAGAGTCAGACTGATATGCGTGACTGGGCGGAAAATTAGTCGATGCACAGCTTAGGTGTGCACTCTCATTACCGATGCAGTTTAAGTAAGTCAGTCCAATGTAGGGAGCACCCTGCCCATATTTCCCGTTTGAGGATGCTTCAATTGCTGTGCCACAATTCAGCTCCCTGCACACAACCGTTGCATCGGTTAGATCCCACATTCCAGCGCAAACACCCCCATAGTAAATCTCCAAATGTCCTTCACATGAGTTTGGTCCTACAAGATGGACTGTCAGTTCTGCCAAATCGAGAAAAATACAGTTTAAAAAAAGAACCGGTAAGTGCAGCTTTTGCTCTGTATCCTGATCACGCCTTCTACTCCTATAGTGTTTTCTTTTGAAATTGATGTGAAACAATAATTGAGATGCCCTAAAAATTGTCCACAATTGTGGATGTTATGCTTTTGAGCAGCAATTTTGGAATCCTTCCAGCGTTATGTATCTATGCAAGCACACTAATGGAAGACTTTGTGCTCATGGAACTCAATGAAAAGAAAGTGCAAATGTATATTCTTCATCTCTTGTACTATAATTCCCAATGGATTATATTTACTCAAACTTCAGGGTCAATGTCACATGTGTTTACAATAGGATGTTTCAAGCTTCATCTGCTTTCATGTCTCTTTCCATGGTTCTGAACAAGTTAATAGTGAATTTAGTACGAAAAAAAAGAAAAATAACTTGCCTAATTGTAGTAAACAATTTTGTGCTTCACATTAAGATCTTTTCGAGGTTAGCAGTCAAATTATTACTAGAAACCCAATTATGCAATCAATGACTAATTTTGCTAATTGCTTTTCAATGAATGATAGATAACACCATCATCACAGCCACGAAAAATCCCAGGCATGGTAAATAGCGATCACATGTTTTGATAGCTATGTCCATCCAGTGCTGGATACATAGTATAGTGTTCTGTTTATTTTACTAGGTCCACACAAAAAGCTAAATTATTTGCAGGCTGATACCTTGTAATTAGACCTATGACGGAGAATAATAAAACCTTAATCACAAATTGTATTATTTGCATAACAATAAAGCAATTAAAGGCATAGTGATACAAGAGAAAAGACAGCGCAAACGCAATAGTGAAGTACTTTCAAATTATATTGAACAAATGAAAATGTATAATATCTGTGTACATCAAGTTAGAACATATCAAGCATGTCATGCACTCAGGCATAGGTTACCAAGCACCGCTCACCGTGGGCATCAGGAACACTCCTTCGCAGGGCCACGCAGATGTAGTACAGCTGAACCCTCAGAGTGGATGTCTGTATATTATGTAGCTGTTCTCATATCGACATCAGGGGACTTCCCCCTGGCATATGGAGAACCTCCGTCCAGCTGGTCGAAGATGACTGTGTGGTAGCAGCACAAGCCGCAGTACAGCTCACAACTCAGCTTCTCTGTGCAGTTGCGCGACAAGTTGCAAAGTGATGACAGCTGTCAGCTGTTTACGGCGTCGCTCAGAATGGCAGTGGGCACCCGTAGAGTTTTGATTACAATGACTGGAGATACCCCTAGATAGTTGGAGTCTCTCGTAAAACAGTAATCCTACGCGTTTCGTAGCCAAAGCCACTCCCTCAGGGATTATTGATCATTTAAATCATAGGGTAGTGATAATTGATTTGTCTTTCAAAGAAAGAGAAGATGTGACAAAGTTTATTTCCCAAAAGAGTACTAAATGCATGGAGCCATCCCCCAGTAGAAGGGGTGAATGGATATTACAGTAAATTAATTGCAGAATGCTTGTAATATTCACATTGTCACATTAAGGGATTATATGCACAGAGTATACAACTAGCTTCATCTTAAAACGGATCTATTGTGTAAAAGTATATAGAGGAAGAGAGCAGACTTGGGGGCTAATTCTATATCCGCTGAACAGGCTGTTTGCAGCCGAAAATGGTCCATTCAGCCGCTTTGGCGGACATAGAATAAGCCCCATAGTGGGCTATATAGACCTTAGCTGTCATCAATGTGTAGAATGCCTGTGCATCAGAAAAACAAGTCCTTTGATATTTGAACATCTGCAGTTGAACAACTCCCAATAAGCTATATTGCAATAAAGTTACTCTAATAGGGTTTGAGGGACTAGTACTTAATGCCACAGGCACCAATAAATAATAGTACAACCAATGTCCCAAATAGTGAGAATAAGAGGGTATGGCAACTCACAAGTATAACTCACTTTTTGAATTCCAGGATCCAGGGAAGTATTCCACAGCAGGGATGAGTAGCGTGCAGTCCACCAGTATAAGAATAAGGAACAGGTAGAAAAAAAGGCAGTGCACTGCCTAGAAAAACAGGAGGAGGCTCACGGAAGCAAAAGCAAATATTTATTTCATAAAAAGATCAGACAAAAGTCCCCCCTAGCCACAGCAAGTATCCACCTACGCGTTTCGGGCTCTATGCCCTTTCTCAAGGTGTACCCTACTCTATAGAAAGCCGGTATTTAAACCTGCACGCCGATCGCGCTACCGAGTGACGTCACATCCCAATTGACCAATCGGCTGGCGTCTCCTACTATGCGCGTCCCTATTGGATAAGGGGATCGCGTCACATTCAACAAGCTTTAATAAGAACAGACAAATCCCTCTGTCTTACCAGTGGGATGTAAGCTCTAAGGAGAAGCCCTCCGATTGGCCAATGAACTTGTCAATGTGTTTAACTTTATTAAAGCTGACAGAACATCCTATAACTATGTCATCTGTGACGTCAGTCATTCGGCTTTCTCACCCTGTGCAAACAAAACTTTATCAAACAAAAAAACATATTTAGAAAAATAAAAAAATACATAGAAAACAATATTAATCTAATGTTTAAAGGATAAATAAATAACTCCCAAACATAAACAAATCTTATTATTAAAAAGATGCAGTATTTACACAACAGCAACACACACATTAAAAGGGCAAAAAGAAAAAGGATTTCTTTTACACATCTCTTTTACACTTAGCTGTCATCAGTTTATATATTTTAATTTTCAGTTGCACAAGCATTACATATAATGAACAATTCATAATTGTAACTGAAAGCAAAAGGGGAAACAACAGCTTACCAGCAATCTGAAATACTGCTGCCCATAGAGCAAAATAGATCACAAACACACTCATGGTGTTCTCAGCATGGCCTTCTACACATTATTTGTTTTATGTTTTACTTATTGTTTTTTTTTTTTCCTACGGGCAGCATTCATAGGACCTAAAACAACACAATGACACAAGTGTGATCATCCATAAACAGGAAATGCAGAAATAAAAGTTGTTAGTGGTGACATAATAATGCACAGAAAATATTCCTTTTTCCCTTGGCGCAAGACTGCACATTTTGTAAAACCTTAAAAGTGTAAGTCCCCTTTTGGCCGAGATAACACAGAGTTAAAGGGCAATACAGGAAGTCCCCACTAATACGCCGTGTTCCGTTCTGAGGACCCGTCATAAAGCGAAAATTGGCGGAAAGTGGAACCGGCGATTTTCGTTGGGTGCGCATGCGCAGACCGGCATTGCGCCGTTCCGCATGCGCGACCCCTGGCCGGCCCGTTCTGCGCATGCGTGACCCCTGGATGGCCCGCTCTGCGCATGCGCGGACATGGCGTCAACATGACGGCCCCCTTCTCGGCACCGCCGTATTGGCGAATCGCCAAAAAGCGGAGCGCCGAGAAGCGGGGCCCTGCTGTATGCTTCAAAGTTCCCGGCTGCAAAACTTTAGGAGAAAAACTGCACCGTATTTATCAAAGTAAAAATTCCCAATATGGGGCATTATGCTTTACTAAACGTGGTGCATTTTTTGCCCTAGTCTTGCAAGACTGATACACAGAGTATGCTACAGTAAGTGAAGATTGCAGCATGTGAAATATCCGGCCTGCCAAAAAAATTGCTTTCCACTATACCCAATACAATAACCTCTAAATCACCCTTTTTGTGAGAATTAATACTCGTGCAAGGTCACAGAAACAAACACCTACTGTATATACAGACCACTCTTGAACAACTAGAATTTTATTTGTGAACAATGGGTTAACAACAACCTCACTATTTTCCTCAGAAACGTAAATACAGCATGAATTCCATAACACATCGCTGCCTACAGAGCTAATACCTATCAAAGGGAGGTAGCATGAATGGAATTAGACAATCACCACCTGACAAACTTACCTGACCCCTTGTCCAGATTACTTCTCAAGCCTGCCAGCTGCAAGACCATTCGTGTGAATGTATTCCCATTTGCATGCAGTATCCATTGGCTCACAGCTGTTAACATTTGCTCTATTTGTTTTTCAACTCCAAATAAATTTTTTTTCTAGTGGCTTACAATAAAATACATATTTATCACTCTAATATTTTGTTTAGTCTTTCTGTTTATTGAGTGCAACGATGTGTGTAATAATAACTTGACACAAAAATGGGTCATATTCCTCGACCAAGACTCAGCATAGATTCGCTATTATTTATTATGGGGTAAATCAAGAAAGCCTAGTTAAATCAGGGCTCATAACGGGATGTTACCAAAAACAGTAATGGGTGTTATTTTCCTGAGGTTTTCGCATATCCTCAAGGTTAATAACATGCAAAACCCACGGTCGTTGTATATCTCAGTAACATAAGCGTAACATAATGTTATTGTAGCACAACATTGCATTAGCTTCCAATAATGTGATAAGTATTTCTTACTCTCATCCAGACCCTGAAAAGAACTGTGTTGGTGGTCGAGGAGGAGAAGATCCACCACCATCACAGTCCTTTTACTGGGTCTGGATGTGAGCAACGCCAAGTTTAGATATGACTTAACCAATGTAACATGAAGTCCCTACATTAACCTTTATTTATTAAATATTTTACTAGGAATTATAGGGTAAAGCTGTTTAATTCCAGGCATTATTGAAATCCCTGCTCTCTGATTGGTTAAAATTCCAGGCATTATCCAATCAGTAATGGCATGAAATATTTGGCACCTTTCTGCGTTTTTCAGCCAATCAGCTTTCAGTTCTCATACACACAGAGTGAGATCAGCTCTCAGACAGGGGTGGTGATTGGACAGGAGGCTCTTGCAAGGCACTGGCTCCTCCCCCGCCCTGCCTGCAGAGAGCACCGCACAGGAGAGTCAGGGGAAAGGTGTGTGTGTGTCTGTCTGCTGTGTGTTTTGTGGGTGTAGAGGGGAGCAGCAGAGTGTTTTTTCCGTGTGTGTGTGTGTGTCTGCAGTGTGTGGGTTTACAGGGGGCTGCAGTGGGTGTAGAGTAGGGCTGCTGGTGTATGTTTTGTGGGTGCAGAGAGGGGCAGCAGTGTGTGTGTCTTCACTGGGTGTAGAGGGTGGAGGAGGTCTGCAGAGTGTGTTTTGTTGGTGTGTGTCTGCAGTTTTGTGGATTTACAGGGGGCTGCAGTGTGTGTTTGTGGTTTTAGAGGGGGCTGCTATGTGTGTTGTGTGTGTCGTGTATGTTTGTGTCTTCAGTGTGTGTTTTGTGAGTGTAGAGGGTGGAGGTGGGATGCAGTGTGTTTTGTGGGTGTAGAGGGGGGTGGGGGAGCCCTGCAGAGTGTGTGTAGGGGGGGCTGCAGAGTGGGTGTGTATATAGAGGGGGCTGGGTATATGTACAATTTCATTTTAATAAACACATGCAGTAAAAGCAAAAGAATATAATCAATCATGCTGATAAAAAAACAATATGACATTAGTATTTTTTCCACCTGTGCTGCCTGCTGCTGGGTTAGGATCTGGGCTTGCTGCTTCAGTAGTAGTCCGTTTTGGTTCGCCTGTTGGTCTGCAGAAACTCCTTTAAAAAAAAAAAAAATCTGTGTGGCCCTTTGGTTGCAAGGGCCGCTCAATATCCCACTTCTTACACCATATGAGTAGGCAACGACACATGGGGTTCTGAGTATAGGTTTTTTATTTTGCCTTAAAATGTGCAACACAAAAAGAGTTTGCATTCAGCATATGTGCAAAAGAACATAAAGCAGCATCCTTTCAGCAGGGTTTAGAATAGTCCATTCAAACAGTCCATAACGTGGCTGAGCGCTTGGTCCGCAAGGCTCAGTCTTTACACAAGAAAAGGGTTCTGTGATTCCAGTAACTGCATGGTCCTTCAGGGTTCCACAGTCAGCCACAGACTGCAGCTGGTTCCAGGTCTTTAAACCCGTGGATCACAGGCGTGGATGCAGTGAACTACTTTTTGGAAAAGGGTGTATACTCTAAATTGAGTTCTTTTCAGGAGTCCCAAAACCTCCCATTTGTGCCAACGCAATGAGTTACAGCTATGACTCCACTGTCTATAGCCAACTCTAAGGCTGCGTTTATAGTACTGGCTACAGCGACTGCGACATTGCGCAGCGCCATAGTAAGTACATTCAGTCCGTCGCCGGTGCCCATAGTTGGCGTGACAGCGATGGCTGACGTCACGCGGTCGCTGGAAGTCAAAGGATTTTGACTTCTTCAGCGATCGGTGCGTGACGTCAGCAGTTCAGCCAATGAGGGCGAACCACTCACTACCACGCCTCCGCCACGACCCCCGATCGCCCTCTCCTGTAGCAGAGTGCAGGAAACGCTACAGGGACGGCGACAGCTGACGTCACACTGTTTCGTCGCGGTAGCCCTTACGATAAACCCAGTCTAAATCAGCCCCCTGAAGATCAAATCTCTGTATGTACAGTTTACGTACATTTTATTGTAACACATTAGGAACAACAGGCATGCATTCATAAACACTATTTTTAACATGGTGCTATTCCATTATAATAATATTTTTGTTCTTTCTTGTATAGCACTGACAGTGTACACAGCACTGTACATATAATTGTAACGGGTATTCCAACCCACCCAATCGCAGATATAGTGTGAGTGCGGAGAACCTACAGTTACCAGGTGTGGTGCTTTACCTGTTAGGCTCACAAGAGGGCTGAGCTTCCGCCACGGGGAACCTGGGGCAATTATATTAAGAGTAACCCTGTACTCGGTGCAGCGCCTCCACCTGCGATGGTTCCTAGCAGAGCAGGAATTGTTCCTCGCAGGACACATATATATATCACTCCACACAACGTATGTAAACAATCAATGACTTTACTTTGCATATAAAGCCATAAGCAGATGCACGTATATCAACAGGTGTCCCTCCCTAGAGGAGACACTAACAACCGCGTCGCGCAGGACGCTACCTTCTCTCACAAACCCCACCGGATGATCCCACCCAGTGTCCAGTAGCCCCACACAGTATTACCCCACCCTTCAAGTGAGATGTGTATGTGTGACTGCGCACCCACTATGTCCCGTGTGAATGTGAGAGGAATCGTTGGTGCACTTGTGGATTACCTGCCGGACACTCCGGTGCCCGGACCTGCCAAGGAACTTCACAAAGGATCCGAAGAATGATGTCGGCTGAATGCAGGAGCTACGTCCGGGGCGATCCCACCCGGAGGGCTACTGCAACGACAGCGAAGGTCTGAGCCCAAACCTCTGGACGGACGCGCAGCTTCTGCTGTGTCCCTAACTGGCTCTAGAAAGTAAGTGGCAGGGTCCCTAACCTGAGGGCTGTCCCTGACACAACTCACTCTACTGGGTGGTTTAGGGCTATCTCGGGCCTTGGGGGCTGCTGGCCTAGTGCAGGGAGTCACTGACTCCTGCACCCTACCTCCTTCCCCGGGCTGCTCCTGGCTCTAACTGAACTGCGTGCTCCAAGCCCGCGAAATGTATCTATTTGCTCCTGCAGGGTCATCCTCCAGCCCTATTGGCTCCCTGGCGTCATGTGGGGCGCTACAGAGGCTCATGGGACTTATAGCCCCTTCCAAGAGCCTTCCCTGGTAGGCTAGCGTCTCGCACGCTATCACTGCGCATGCGCGAGCTTCCCTGGTGGCCACCGCACAAAGAGGTTCACTGCGCATGCTCAAACTCATGCGAAATGGCGCCGCCCTGCCCTGGTAGCGCCGTGTGTCCTCGGGTGCGCACGTCCCCGGCAACCCCCCGAAGCAGATCCTACCGCCCCCACTCTTGCGGCTGCCCGACGGGACCACCATTGGGCTCGGCGGCCCCCGCAATCGCCAGCAAGGTGGGGGGGGGGGGTTGGACTGGCAGGGGGGACCTGGCTACATAATTTTTGCAGGCACAAGTCCCTGCCCCATAAAGCTTACAATCTATGATTTTGGTTGGTGCTGCTAAGGGCATTCTTACAACACTACACTTTAGATAAATTGGCTCCTTTTTTACAACCAGACACAAAGTAAGTTAAAAAGTGACAAAAACACTCCACTGTACAATGGGCAGGAAATATCACTTGGGAGTACATTCACGTCGCAGACAGGTCCACAACCTGCCTTTCACTGTTATCTCTTAGCATAAAGTGCTTCCACTACAGCCAGGGATTCTGGGTAATGACATGCAAATAAGCCCCCACAGTGAGTCACTTTTTGCTTCTTGTCCATTTTAACAGGGACCCCTAAAAGCTTATGCCTGCCGTATTAGGCCGAGACCATACTGTGTGAACGCGTGGCGTCGCACGCGCCTGTAGCAGAGGCGATTTGTGGCCTAGGGGGAGAAGTGATGTGGAGGTGTGGCTGTGGCGTTGCCATGACGTCATGGAGCTGGTTCGCCCTCATTGGCTGAACCGCTCACGTGACCTGGCCGTTGTGCGACAAAATCAAATAATTTTGAAGCGGAAACATCAGCTGCACCGTCGCCCCCACGCACGCTCTATGGCCGTCCTCATTGAGGCACGCCCATTTGTTCGCACACACCCTCATGCTAAGGCTGGACGCAGTGAGGCGGGGGGAGGCAGAGGGAGGAGGGGCAGTGACGTCGCTGGGCCAATCGCCCGCAACGCACCGACGTCAACGTCACGGCGCCGTGACGTTGATGCTGCTTCGCGCTGATTGGATATTTTCAGCCGACAGTGCTCTGAAAAACAGCTTGGCGCTCGGCTGAAAACTCCAGCGCCTCAGCACGCCTGCGGACGCTCGCGTGAGCCCCCTCTAAAGACATCCTCATGGAGGATGCGGTGGCTCATCGTGGAGCGTCCGCACGGCTCAGCGCGGCTTGTCCTTTTATGGACGTGGCCAAACACAGCTTTTTCAGCACAGCCTGGGTTAAATAAGTGCATAGCCAGTAAACCTAATCACTCCTTTAACTAAACTGCAGTTTTTGCAAATTATGAAAACATTTATTGAACGAAAATAAAAATGATAAATAGATGTTACAATACGTGAGCTTTCAAAATTACTTCCTTGTCTTGAAATACTGCTTAGGGCAAGGGTGAGCAAACTGGGGGGCGCGAAATGTGCTAAGGCGGGTGCCGAACCAAGCCCCGCGCTTACGGACACCCCTTGCTCTTCTCCACAATATTTAGGCCCGGGCCATAGAGGGGTGAGGAGATCCGAGCCGCGCTGACGCTGAGGCTCGCCTGCTGAAATCTGCGCGATTTCATGCCCATGCAGGCGAGCCAGCGGGCGCGATCGGAGGCTTGGGGAGACTGAGGGAGGCGGGACAGTGACGTCGCTGGGCCAATCGCCCTCGCCGCACTGACGTCGACGTCACGGCGCCGACGTCACGGCGCCGTGACGTTGACACTGCTGTGCTGTGATTGGAGGTTTTCAGCCGACAGCGCGCTGAAAAACAGCTTGGCGCTTGGCTGAAAACTCCAACTCATCAGCATGCCTGCGGACGCTCGCGTGAGCCCCCTCTCAAGGCATCCTCATTGAGGATGCAGGGGCTCAGCGCGGAGCGTCCGCACGCCTCAGCACGGCCTGTCCGTCTATGGACTCGGCCTTAAACTGATTGCCGGGGGAGAGCGCGGGGCCTCCTTAACAGTCTCTTACCTTCTCTTTGGCTTCTCCTCCTTCATCTTCTGATAGCGATGGCGCATAGCCATGACATGGGGGGGGAGGGGGCAGGGAAGGAGGCGCGACTTAAAAGTTAGCTCACCCCATGCTTAGGGGCTCCAGGCCACTCGCACAGTTCTAGACAATCAACATTTTTAAAGCAGCCTAGAATGTAATAGGCTTGAAATGAACAAAGTTGATTGTTAGGAATCTTAGTATGTACAGCAGGGCCCCGGGTATACGGCGGGTTCCGTTCCAGGGGCCCCGGGTATACGGCGGGTTCCGTTCCAGGGGCCCCGGGTATACGGCGGGTTCCGTTCCAGGGGCCCGCCTTATAGTGAAAATCGCCGGAAAGCGGATCCGGAGTTTTTCACTTCTGCGCATGCGCAAACCGGCCTTTTTGCCGTTCTGCGCATGTGCAACCTATGATATGCGCGCACAATCTATGGTATGCGCGCGCAACCTGCGGTCTGCACATGCGCGCCGGGCGCCCCCGCCCGTTCTGTACATGTGTGATTTACAAACCAACATGGCGGCCCCCTTCTCGGTGCTGCCGTATCAGCGGATCGCCGAGAAGCGAAGCGCCGTGAAGCGGGGCCCTGCTGTATGTATGTATGTATGTCTTTATTTGTATAGCGCCATTAATGTACATAGCGCTTCACAGCAGTAATAGTTACATTCATATAAATACCAAATAATACAAATAACACATAAAGGGGAGAAGTGCTTCAGACATAAATGTAACATTTAGGAAGAGGAGTCCCTGCTCCGAAGAGCTTACAATCTAATTGGTAGGTAGGAAGAACGTACAGAGACAGTAGGAGGGCATTCTGGTAAGTGCGTCTGCAGGGGGCCAAGGTTAATGTATGAGGTGTTAATTATTAGATAGGAAGTCCCACATAGTCCAGGTTACTTTGTCTCCCAACCTTGTTTAAAAACCTGGACTGTGTCAGTCTGTTTACTGGAAGTGGGTGTCTATCATGTGTGCTCTTAAAGAATTGTGTGCACAAATTACATTTATGTATTTTTATGTTCTTTTTTTTCCCAATAAAATGTGTCTCATCTTAGAAGTGATTAATTATTCAGTGGCGATGCCGTTTATGTAGCTCTCACCACGATGTATTATTTATACTGTAATGACTTCAATCTGTTTGATGACTGCTAACGGAGCAAAGGAAACATTATTGCATAATAAATACTATATACTGTATATTAGATAAGTATGTAACAGTAGTGGAGTCTGCTCCAAAAATATTGGGATCCCTTTTATTACAGCAGCTACAGGAAAGGAATAATTCAAAGGATTTAACAGAACAACTAAACCAACGCAAGGTTGAAAATGAATAATTATATTTTGTTTTGACATTGGCATTTTATATTGAGGATACAAGTTTGGCTTTTCTTTTTCCTTCGGGAATGTAAGTGAGCATATGTTATGGAACGGAAAGTCATCAAAAACACCTACCGACGAGCAGGCAGCGCAATGTGGTGGAGCTGCCTTTGCTATGATCTATGTCAGATTTAGTCACTTGATTGTGAAGGTAAATAACAAGCAGTACTCTTAATATCATGCTATCAAACCCCACAGGGCTAAGCGGCTATCGAGAATGCATGTTTCAATGGACTGAAGCAAATGAGGTCAAGGGACTAGAAATAGCTATACTTGAAATAGATATCAAGTCTGTATGCGTCATGGAGATAAGGTTATCGTTTGACTGGCACATTCCTTATAAAACCCACCTCCTATATGATGTCTCGCAGCAGACATAACTTATATTGACCATATTCAACATGCTATGAAGTTGCTTCTCAGGGCAGGAAAAGAGTTCAACGCTACTGAAATGAATGGGACTCAAATATTCTTTGTTACATGAGAGCATGATGGTGGCTTTATGTCATAACGAATACAAGGACAAAATCCACACACTTTGGGGATAAAAATACTGAAGAAAAATCTATTTAGTTCAAAATGTAAAAAGTGTTTGCTACTTTTTCCCCCCAAACAAAAACAACATCTAAACTGGTTTTATCCCATTTAGTAATTGTTTGAGATAAAATGACATTTTCTGTTGCTTAAAATGTATCATATCTATTTTAAGACTTTAGTTTAAAAAAAAAATAATAATATAGAAATGAGGTGTAGTAACAGTTAGTATATAGCGAGGCTGCTAAACGTAACAATAGGATTCTAAGGGACTTGTTCTATATCTGCCAAATCAGCCGATCAGGCTGTTTTCAGCCAATGTTTCCCATTGACTTCGATGGGGTATTGTGGCTGAAAAAGGCCCAGTCGGCTGCTTCGTCAGATATAGTATAATTCCCTAAATCTAATACCGTGTGCTGTGTGCTGTGTGTCTCCTGCTGGGGGGTAGGGGGGACTACACTGGGTCACTCGACGTGACACAGAGCACTGGGAATGAGCACCTCTGCTTTCCGTAATTGCTAGAAGATTAGCCTAATAGGAACGTTTCCCCACTCCTACTGTATATAGAACTGGGAAGTCAAGGCAACTTCTCCGGGTGCGTTTCTCAGCCATTTGCAAAATTATTCAAAATATGTTTGTGTTACAAGTAGTTTGAGTAACACAACAGTCATACAATTTGAATAACATTATGAAAACCAAACGTAACTAAAGACAATATGTTTAATGGACCATGCAGCATTGCATTTAGCACATATTTGTAAATCGGGTTACTACTACAACATCGGCCAGTAAAAAGCTTCATGGAGATTATGTTGCTATTGTTTGTCAGGTGAGTTTTGCTGTTAACACCAGACAGTATGAGGGTTATGTGTCAATGTCTCTCAGTTACAAACTGGGGCAAAAGTGGTTTAAAAAAATAAATCACCATCTGGCCTCAGCACCGTCTCTATTAACCCTTATATTTGGAAACCCAGAGTTCCCCCCTGGTTGATCACAAAAATACTTCACGCAACTTAGGGAATTAAATATCAAAATAGCAGCCGACTTGGTGGAGGAATGGAAGATCTTGTCCTTCCAGGAGCTACAAAAATAATACCGCACACAGGATTTTCAGCCCTTTAGATACCTCCAGGTTAGACACTTCCTGCAGACAATTTCACAGAAAAGCAAATTTCCCGAATTTGACAACATTCGAAAGGTTAAGCGGAAAAAGGTACATATCAGAGGGGTCTGATTTCGGAGATATACACGGGAATAGCATCGTCAGCGGCGGCTCAAAACCACAATTATATGTTGAAAGGGTCGGAAGACCTCAACATCGAAATAGATAGAGACGACTGGGAGGATATCTTGGAATCGGCAGCCAAAACTTCAATTTGTACGACCCCAAAGGAAAACATATATAACATTTTATTTCAATGGTACTTAACTCCGAGTAGGCTGAGCCAGATCTTCCCGGGAACACCGGATCTATGTTGGAGGAGAAGGTGTGGCCTGAGAGGAGATATGGCACATATTTGGTGGACATGACCACAGATACAGAATTTTTGGATTATGGTCCAAAGAATGATTCAGGAGATTACAGATCTGAGAGTTTAGTTGGATCCGCTGACCTTTTTGTTGGCTAAACCCATAGTAGACCTACAGTCCCCCATGAGAAAACTGGCCTCCTTTATCCTAACAGCGGCTCGCTGCTCTATAGCCGCGGCTTGGAAGAAAATAAAAAGCGCACCGTAATCAAAAGAGTGAACGAGGTCTGGCTCATGCAGAAACTGTCAGCCCAATTAAATCAAAATTTGGAACAATTTTATAAGATTTGGGAACCGTGGCCCCAGAACTAGAAAAGCGTCAAAGTAAATAAGAAAAAGGGAAGTGATGTAGGATACTAAAATAAGAAAAAGGGTATCTAAGAGTTTGGCAGCTTTGGAAGCCTGGGGAGGTTGGGAGGGGGGGGGGGGAGACGGTGCCCTGGCTCTTCCCCCTTCCTTTTCCCCTCGTCCTCCTCTACATCTAGAAATCCGCCTGACCGACCCCCCCACCCATCCCAGCTTTCTCCCCCTTTCTTTCTTCTACTATTTATCACTTCTCTTATCCTTTTCAATCTCTAGAAGGGTTTTACTGCATGTTAGTCCCTTATAAATACAGTATGGAGGAAGTATTCTATGCCTCTTGGAAGCAGAAACGGAACAAGTAATATGTGATCTGTTTAGCATAAATCTTTCTGTGGAAATGTACAAAATTCTCAGATGAAAATACTTGTTCAAGCTAACGTTAAAGCGTAAAAATTGTAAAACCCTGCAAAAATCAATAAACAAGATTTAAACAAAAAAAAAAGATCACCAGATGTATTATTGAAAGTAATTGAGTTTTTTTCTTTGATAAGACCAGTGTTATGCATACCCCTGCACACATCTCTTGCATATGGTGTCAGAAGTTGGGATGAGAGGTGGCCCTTTAAGTTCAATGGGCCCCCGGGGACTGCCTGTGAAAATGTTTGTGCTTTTGCCTGCATAAGTTCCTGCAACAGTCTGAGCAACAAAACACATGCAGAAGTGACCAGAATTAAAGGACTACACATCCAGACAGGAAAACTAAACTGCACTGGAGAAATCCGCAATGCCACAGTTGGACTGGGAGGACTGCTACAGACAGTGACCCACACAAGGGACTGATGCTGTGACCAGAGTCTACCCCACCACTTGTGGGAAAAAAAACCCCATGGGATTTTAAAATGGCTGCCCAGCTGAAGTCAAATACAGACTGTGCAAGAATGGGGAAGAAAATGTGTTCCGGGTGTAAAGAGCCCAGCCACATGGAGCAGTGTCCCTTCAGGCTTTATTCGGATGATGAGGATGATCCCTACGGCCCCAGAAAAAGGGCAACAGCCAGAGGAATATTTTTTCAATGAGCCAAGGAACGGCAGCAGCAAGCAATGCGCTGTCGTCACAAGGAAGGTACAGAAGTTTTACGTAGCAAGTGCACATCCAGAATTACTGATGATAAAGAATGTGTGCACAGTACTGCTGATGTTTCAAAACATACCAAAGTAAAGAAGAAAAAGAAAAAGTCTACAGAGACGCTTGTGAGAGCTACAAACTCTGCAAGCAAAGTCTGCCCATCTGTAGCACTACCAGCGAATACAGTGAAAACAGCTGCAATAGCGCCTCCTGAGGTCAAGAAGAAAAATACTCCAATAGCACCAAAATGGAGAACAAGATGTGGAGTTCCTGTATTGAACCCTACCCCACGGATGAGTGGCCCTTCCAGTCCTATGAGGATAAGGATGAAGATATCTCTTATGGGGAACTCGATACGAGTCACACCCACAAAAAAACCCATGGATGGTGGAGGGGCCTGAACTCAGTACGCACCGAAAAGACCGCTCTCTATGATGACAGATGTGATTGGTGGGAGCAGCAGATCACTGAATATTTACACCAGCTAACGCAACTGCAAGAAAAGCCTGGCAGATACAGTGAAACTGCTGAAATGTCAAATAAAGACGGATAACCCAGTATCCCTGATGAGACAGAGTCGTCCAAAACAAAAAGGCGGAAAAATAAAAGAGGTTCTCCACTTACCATTTAAGGATCAGACACGGCCGCATATCCCACGGAGATAAATGGGGGCCGAGATGCCCTGCAGCCTAGAACAAATGGAGAATTCGTCCCGCGGATGACAGAATATGCAGAGGGCCCAAGGCAGAAGTCGTGTACCCCAAAGAAGTGTCTGGTGCTGACAGTGATAAACCCTTAAACTATATCAGGGAAGCAGAGCCGGAACCAATGAGTGACAATCCCTTGGCCAGCCCTGAAAATGCAAGGCATGACTGTGATCTGCTCCTTGAACCATTGAAACTGGAGAGGAAAGATAACGATGAGCTACAGAAGACTGTTCTCGCAATGTACTCTGAATCCGGTACTGAATTGGAGGATCTACGGACAGTTCTAGATACTGCAAATGTTGCTATTACCGCCATGGAGGAAAAGCAGAGCCAATCTGACTGAATGATTGCTAATCTGAAATAGAAGTATGAGGAGGCACTGAAAGATATTACAGTCTTTCAGCAAGAGGTTCACGATTGCCATAGAGAGTTGGAAGTCTCTCAGAATGAGGTTCATACTCTCTGCATAGAACTGGATGCCTCACACCAAGAGATCAGCAGTTGCCGCACAGAATTGGAAGTCTCTAAAAAGGAACTTCACAGTCTCGCTGAGGAGCTGGACATCTCTCAAAAAGCTGTATACGGTCTAAGTATGGATCTTAAAGTCTCTATGTAGGAGCTTCACACCCTCAACTAGAGATAGAAGTCTCACGCCAGGAGACCGGGAGTCTCAACTCAGAAATGCATAAATGGAAGGAGGTCTACAAGGAGGCCCTGAATATTATAGAGACTGTAAGAAGAGAAAATACAAGGCTGAAAGATGAAAGGCAGAAGCATTGGAGCAATGCACACAAGCTGAGCACCTACTGCAAGGTCTGCGTATGCACTTACAGATTGCCAAAGAGAAGCAACGATCTCTGCAGGAAGAAAATCTGCAGGCTGCTAAAGAAGTACAAGTGCTGCAGGAACGTCTGATTACCCAGTGTGTCCCCGCAAAGCAGCATGAGAAACTGATGGCTACACTGAGCATCAACAGAGCATCGCTAGAGGCCAAGCTTAGAGACCAGGTGACTTGGTACAAGAGGGAGTACAAGAAGGTCCAGAAACTGAGGCAAGCAGCTGCAGCCCAAGCGAGGAAATCCACAAAGCTCCAAAATATAATGGAGAATGCGTTGATGCACACTCAGAGTAAGCTCCAGAAACAGGATTCTCTCGCTGATGAGCTAAACTTCTTAAAAAGGGAGAAAAGCAGCAGAGTAATTCAGAAGTACTACAAAGCTCTTGTCCAAGCAAGGTTGGAATGAGAAATGTATCTGCGCAAACGCTCTGCAGCGCTCACCATACGGGCTGCCTACAGAGGAATGGAAACTCGTCGGCTAAATCACCAGAATAAAGCAGCCTGCCTTCTCCAATCCATATGGAGAATGCAACGTCAATGAAAGAATGATGAACATTTGAAGCAGTTTCTAGTCTTACTTCAGTCAAATGTTAGGAAGTGTTTACAGCAAAGATACTACAAAAAAATGAAGGAAGCTGCTGATGTGATTCAATCCAGATATAGGTCCTACATCACAACCAAGCAAGCTGTGCATTGCTATAAGCGTACCCACAATGCCATCTCTGTACTACGATCGGCTTTCCACGCAAATCAGGAAAGAAGAACCGAATTACGACTGAGAAGCGCAATACCAATACAGTCATGCTACTGTGACCCCAGGGCCCAAGCCATATTCCTCACAATAAAGATAGCCGCTAGAAAGATACAGTCTTTAGCTATATTGAGGCAGAACTGTTTTGGTGTTCACACCTCTACAGGAACAACACTAGGTAACTACCAAGCTGAGATGCCACAGAAGTCAATTGGTATGGATAAAAACTCCGGCCAGCTTGAACCACCCGTGAATATGGCTACAGAACCCGATGCAGGTGGTCACCCTAAACTCAGGGAAGAAAGGATCACCTGACGCAGGGGAAAATACGTGACCAAGCGGTCAGAAGAAAGACTGTGCTTGGGAAAAGTCCTCCTCGAGCAACTAAAGAGTGCTGAGCTCAAGCACCTTCTTGAGGAGACATTACTGACCTGAAGAAAGGGCTCCAATCCCAGCAGGACTGAGTGTTTTCGTTCTCTATCCACTCTCATTAAAGCCGCAGGGATATATCTAGTGAGAGTGGAAGGATGGGCTTTAGACGTGGCAAGTCCAAGCTTCCCACAAACAGGGGAGGTATGTAACAGGGACTTATCACTGTTTGAGAGAAACAGCCTCTAAATCCAGCAGTGTGCTTCTTAATTGCACACAGGCAATCAACCAGACTCCACCTGAATAATTAGGACTTTTAGAAAAGCTTGATTTGAGACACAGAAAGGAGATTTTCCTCAGTACACAAGGGTGCAAACAAGAAGAAAGAGTGTAACGCGTAGCTCACCACTAATGAGGTGCGACCGTGGGGCTGAGGTAGGGATTGGTATAGAACGCCGACTACAACCGCGAGGGTGCGTCTAGAGTGTAGGATAGTCTTGCAGGCTGAATCAGGGTAATAGAGGTCAGCGTAAACGTGGTACTTGCCGGGTCTAGGAGTGTAGAGTAGCGGATCGTTGGGGTACGTAGCCAGAGTCAGGATTGGAGAGAGTAGAGTTGTCGTATAGCCAAAGCCAGGGTCAGTGCAGGAGCGAGCAGCGTCATCGTTTTCCAAAGCCACGGTCAGTGCAGGAGAGAGTAGAGTCGTCGTATCCAAAGCCAAGGTCAGCGCAGGAGAGTATCACAAAGTCCAAGGTTCCAGGCAAGGTCAGGCAGCAAGGTAAGGCAGACAGGCACGGAATAATAAGGTTCAGCGTCACACACAGAAGTTATGCTCAGCAAGGCATGAGAGCACAGAGAGCATATTAAAAGGACCTCCCACCAATGGGAGGCATCCATGAAGTTGCAGTCACTGATAGACTGTTGGACCGCGCAGGTGCGTCCTATTAGACAGCCGATTGAGACCGCATCAGAAAGTGCGCGCAACCCGCGAATCATGCTGGCGACCCGGTTGCACGCCGTCAGTGCGCGCCATGACATCCGCGCCAGTCCGGGGGGCGGAGACAGGAGGCGGGACCCGCGGGAACAGAGGAGGAGCGCTGAGTATAGCCACGCTGTGTAACTCTGACGTCAGGACAGGGGCAGGGATTGGTAGCAGGGACCGCAGATCGCCGGGGAGACTGTGCACCGCTCATGCATCGCGCATCAATGCCCGAGGACCGGGAGCGCCCCCTGAGCCCAGGAACAGAAAAGACCGACGGAACCCGCACCGTGCCCGCGCGCCGCGCGTAAGTACTACCATTAGGTTGCCTCTCTTGAGTGCCACAGGAACCAGATAAGCGAGAAAGGGTTAAGGGGACAGAACTGCCAGAATGGCGAAACCTCACAAAGAGGTCTTGAGTGCACCGCAGGACTGGGCATTGAAAAGAAGACAGAAGGGGAACAGACCTCTTTTTCTGGACACAGGACCCAGGAACCTGCCAGAGGCTGGACCTTCCAACACACCAAGACACCTGGACACCACTGACCTGAAGGGCCACCTGCTTTAAGGTACAACTGAGACTTTGGGGGTAGTATACTTGTAAGGAGCTTTCCCCCCCAGTCTAACAGATAGGGACTGGGGGGTGAGTTAGCCCTTACACAGGGATAGGTGTTTGTTGTTTTATGTATATTTTTTTTAGTTTGCTGTGTTATTTAAAGGAACAGGCAATAAAGCCTTATATTAATTTCACCCTAAAAACTGTCTCCATTTTGCATGCCTCTGCACACATCTCTTACAGTGTTACAAGGAGAAGAGTCCACAGTAATGAGAGTGACCGAATAATGGACAGCCGGGGGGCTTTTCCTGCAACTTGAGTATTTTTTCCACTTGCATGTTAGCAATAAAATTGCTTTGTGGGGCACATCTTGAACCGGCACAACGGAGATACAGAAAGCGGCATATGGTCTCACTGCCGTGGCATCCAGATACAGGTCTCCACCTTGGCATCTGGTGTAGCTGCTTCTGTGTCACATGATGTTCCTCTTATCTCGTGGTGTTTGGCGTGAGCATTAACATTTGGCCAGTAGGATCTCCACTCATGCGCAATAGGTCACCCTACGCGTTTCGCTTCAGATTCTTCAGGGGTATTGAGACTGATACTTTCCCTTTATTCCCTCTATCAATGAGGATTTAAAGTGACGGTACAGGAAATTGGGAAAGAAATAATATTGGACATAGAAAACAGCTGGTGATATGGACATGATGAAACAAAACAATTAAAGTGTAATAGAAAAACATTTTTAAAAATATATAACGATGACAATACTGAATTTTATAAAGATGGTAGTGTATCGGTATATGGATTGGAAAGAGAGACTCTGATATTGTACTCTCTTACTGTCCAAGCATTGACGTGGACACCAAACATCGCGAGACGGGAGGACTATCACGTGACATGGAAGCAGCTACACCAGATGCCAAGGAGCAGACACGTATCTGGATGGCATGACAGTGAGGTCATATCCCGCTTTCTGAATCTCCGTTGTGCCAAGTCAGGATGTGCCACAAATGCGTTTTTTTTATTGCTAACATGTGAGTGCAATGTGCATCTCTGTTACATTTTAGAATTGTATTAAATTGGATTATGCTATGTTGGCATTTGTTCTCTCTATCCTACATATAACCGTTTGATCTGAGCCAAATATCCATATCCCGGTGGAGGACGTAAGAAATAGGAATCCATCCACAAAAATCTGTTGCTACTTGCTCAACCAACAAGCCTTTCTGTGAGTTCCACATTTTTGTAGTCAGGGGGACACTTTACTTATCACAGTTCATGCTGTTTCTCTTTTTTGATTATTTTTCTCATTCGCTTTAGGTCTTTTTTTTAATGATGTTGGTTTATATCTCTTGGGATGAGAGAGACTACTTGGCTGCATGGAAAGTGAGATTGTACCACTTATGTTGTGCACGGACACTGTTTGACTTAGTTTAAGTCTCACTATAGCACGCTCGAGTGTTACCCAATTATTGTTTTTGAGTTGCGCTATTCCAATTTTCTCTTGATTATTCTTTCTGTATAACACAAACCTCACAAACTGTGTCACCCTTAATAACAGGAATTCCAGAAGCGGTAGACAATGCAGCAATCAAGGAGGCGTTGGCTACAGTGGAAATCTGGGAAAGAGTACAGATAAAAAGAAAAGTGATGCAATATGATGTAAAATTTTTTTATCAGTATTTGGTGTGTGCTCTGAAGTTATTGATCCTGCACGGGGAAATGGGAGATGGAGTGTTATTAATCGACATAGCCCTCCTACTGGCTCTATTGTTTCTGATCACACCCCGGTAGTAGAGGTGTGCCTAGCAAAGAAGAAAAAACTCTGGAGTGTGATGGTGCTCGTCTAAAATCAGGAGGCGGACCCGCAGAGCTAAGGTAGGGATCTAAATAAACCGACGAGAGCCCTGGGACAGAGTCTTGTAAGAGTATTCGTAGTCGGTATGGAAGCAGAGGTCAAGGCTGGCGACAATGGTGCAGAGTCCAGGGGAGAGGCAAAGGATCAGGGCAGGCGGCAGTGGTGCAAAGTCCAGGCAACAGACAAAGGGTCAGGGCAGGTGTAAGGCAGCGAGGCCATGGTCACGGTCCGGAGTAAGCAACAAGGAATCCAAACAGGTAACGGAAAGGGCAACAGCAAAGACCGACAGGAGCTGCAGCCTTATATAGCAGGCTGCCAGTAACCAAAATGGCCACATTGAGTAGAAAGGGCAGGCAGCCTAGAAACACGAACTGGCAGCAAAACCTGGCACTGATCAAGCAGAACCCTTACAATACCCCTCTCTAGGAGAGCCCTCTGGGAGATCTAAGCTGGTTTGGCAGGAAATCTCTGATGAAATGCCCGTACCAGTTTGGGGGCATGGACATCCCTGGATTTGATCCATGAATTTTCCTCGGGTTCATAACCCTTCCAATGGACCAAGTATTGTAGCCCGCCACGGGCTCTTGGGAATCCAGTATCTGGCGTATTTCAAATTCCGCCTGGCCATCCATCAAGAACGGTCTAATGAACTCGGGCCTGAGTTTGGAGGAAGGCAGTTTCAGCCGGGAATTTGTTGTAGCCAGCCAGACCTGATTGCCCACTTGAAACAGGGGGATGGACGTCGCCTTTTATCCACCTGGGTCTCTTGTTGGAGGGCGGCTTTGGCTGGATTCGCCTGGATCTTCTTCCAGAGTAATTGGAGTTCTTGGATTTTATCATCCACTGCAGGAACTCCAGAGAAAGGATTGGAAGAAGGAAGGGCAGTAGGGTGGTACCCATAGGCACAGAAGAACAGTGATTCCAGTGTGGAATCATGTTTCAGGGAATTGCGGGAAAACTTGGCCCACGGGAGCAGATCAACCCAGTCGTCCTGTTCAGATGCAAAACATTGCAGGAATTGCTCCAGGGACTGGCCAGCCCCTTCTGTGAGTCCATTGGACTGGGGATGGTAGGTAGAAGAAAAATGAAGGGAGATGCCCATTCTTTGACAGAACACCTGTCTTGAGACGAATTGGCATCCGTGGTCTGAGACCATAACAGTCGGGACTCCATGAAGGCGAAATATCTTCTTAATAAATTAATTTCAGAAAGTTCAGAGGCTGTAGGTAGCTTCCTGAGGGGAACAAAATGGGCGATCGACTACGACCAGTATGGTAGTCATACCTCTGGAGGGCGGCAATTCCACGACAAAATCCACGGATAAGTGGGTCCACGGACGGGTGGGAATAGGAAAGGGTTCTGCCTTGATTTCTGGTTCCGTAGGGGAGTAACGAGGAGAGGGGGGGGGTAATGAGGAGAGGGGGGGTAACGAGGAGAGGGGGGTAATGAGGAGAGGAGGGGTTAACGAGGAGAGGGGGGTAAAGAAAGGAGGTAAGTGCGGCCTCTAGGGGGGGGTGGCTCTGGGAGCAGGTTGATGGTACAAACGTGAGATTGGTGTGGCGGTAACTCTTCTGCCTGTTTTTTGTCAAATGCATCGGGAAACTCCTGGTAAAAAACTGGAGGGCATGACGAAGAAGTCTCAGTGGGTGGTCAAACCCCGGAAATGGTGCAAGACCTCGAAAGACAAGATTCATGGCAATGTTGTCCCCAAGCTGTGACTTGACTGGTCGCCCAATCGATCTTGAGGTTATGGTGCCGCAACAAGGGAAGGCCTAGGACCACTGGAGTAGAGGGAGAGCAAATGACATAGAATGAAAGTGCCTCCTTGTGGAGTGCCCCCAGCAAAGGCTTAGTTTCGAGGGTGATGGTCACAAGTATCAGAGGTCTTCCATCAATGGCCACTACCGCTACCGGGGTCTCCCTAGTATGGAGGGGAATGTAGTGGAGTTCCGCAAATGCAGGTTGGAGTGGAGAAGGAATAGAAGAAATATTCCTCTATCTTCACTAGGCACTGGGGTTTCCCTGATTTAGAATAATTACAGGCAAGATGACCTTTGAGCCCACAATACAGACACAGCCCCATTTCACGTCTCCTAGTTCTCTCCTGCTCCGGTAATTTGGTATCACCTAATTGCATTGGTTCCTCATCTAGGAGAGCTGCTGGAAGAGGAGTATTGAAGTGGGGAACAGGCCGAATTATTGGAGTTTTTGAAGGACGGTCTCGCTCAATCTGCCGTTCTCGCATCCGGAGATCTATTCTGATACAGAGAGCAATCAATTCCTCCAAATCTTTAGGGGTGTCCTGACAGGTCAGTTCGTCCTTTAAATGCTCAGAGAGGCCTGACAAAAAGCTGCCAGCAGAGCTTCATTGTTCCAGCCCATCTCCGCAGCAAGGGTATGGAATTCAATGGCATACTGGCCCACAGTGTGGGTTCCTTGCCAGATTTTTAGGAGCGTAACAGAAGAAGAGGACCCACGACTGGGAGCGTCAAAAACTCTTTTGAATGCTTGGAGAAAGTCAGCGGCGTTGTCAATCAGTGGGAATTCCTTCTCCCAGAGAGGGTAGGCCTAGGCCAAAGCCTTGTCTGTTAGTAGAGAAATGATGTATGCTACCCTGGAATGATGGCTGCAGAACATGGAGGGCTGGAGTTCAAACTGGATCGAACACTGATTCAAAAATCCTCTGCATGTCATAGGGTCCCCTCCATAATGAAGAGGTGTTGGGATCCGTGGTTCCCTGGGCGTAGGGGATGACAGAACTGGTGCTGGAGTAGCTGCCAGAAATGGCGATGCAGGGGTAGAACCCATTTGGAATGTATCCAGCTGGGGGATAATGTCATGAAGCCGGCTAGAAATGAGTGACAGCTGTTGGTTTTGCTGGGCGAGGCGTCTTCTCATGATCTCAAAGTAGTTCCCCTTGGAGAGATACGGCTCGCGCTTCCACAGCGGGGTCCATGTTTGGACGAGCAAAATGTGACAGTGCTCATCTCAAATCAGGAGGCGGACCCACAGGGCTGAGGTTGGGATGTAAATAAACTGACCAGAGCCCTGGGACGGAGTCCTGTAAGAGTATTCGTAGTCGGTATGGAAGCAGGGGTCAGGGCTGGCGGCAATGGTGCGGAGTCCAGGGGACAGGCAAAAGGTCAGGGCATTGGTGCAAAGTCCAGGCAACAGGCAAAGGGTCAGGGCTGGCGGAAGGCAGTGAGGTCGGGGTCACGGTCTGGGTGTAACATTACTGACTGCAAACAGGATATGGACCCACAGGGCAGAGGCAATACACCGACCTTGGCCTGGGATCAGAGGCTTGGGATGCAAGGGTAGTCAGGTCCGGTTCCGAGGTCGAGGCTGGCAGCAGGCAAAGGGTAGTTAGGTCCGGTTCCGAGGTCGAGGCAGGCAGCAGGCAAAGGGGTAGTCAGGTCCGGTTCCGAGGTCAAGGCAGGCAGCAGGCAAAGGGTGGTCAGATTCAGTTCCAAGGTTGAGGCAGTCAGCAGGCAAAGGGTGTTCAGATTCAGTTCCAAGGTCAAGACAGGTAGCAGGCAAATCAAAGGCAACAGAGAGCTCAGACAGAAAAAGGTATCCAGTAATTTGCGCGAGAAAAGATTAGTAGCAACTGCCTGCCTTTTAAAAGGCCAGTGGCAGCTGCAGGCAATGACAACCAAAGAGAGGTAGAGATCCAAAGATTCCAGCGGTGCACAGCTCATAGGAATAGGAGACCAGCAAGGTGTAAATTTAAAAATGTATATTTATTGAAAAAACATGGTATGGGGGACACCCTCTGACGCGTTTCGGACTGGCGTAGTCCTTAATCATAGTCCTTTATGATTAAGGACTACGCCAGTCCGAAACACGTCAGAGGGTGTCCCCCATACCATGTTTTTTCAATAAATATACATTTTTAAATTGACACCTTGCTGGTCTCCTATTCCTATGAGCTGTGCACCGCTGGAATCTTTGGATCTCTACCACTACATTGCACATTGAGCGTGGATGCACGCACCCAGGGAAGCAGCCTTATGTGAGTATTGCATGTCTCTTTCCATTAGAGACTTGATGACCGGCAACAGTGCAGCAACACAAGGGTCATGTATGGCGCAGTCCTACAAACTAACGGTATGTTAACCCTTATCTCTTTATTTCAAAACGCTATTGTGGATGCATTTATCCAGCACTGGGTCCAATATCTTGCTGTGTTTATAGGCTGACTTCCTGTCAATGGACTTTATCACTCATTCAAGTTCAGACTTAGATTGAGCACTGTACTTGGGACACATGCCCCAAAACTACACGACAACCAAAGAGAGGCTGATTTCCTGTCAGGGGAGTAAGGGCAGGATTTGCCAAGAAGTAGGATGGTCGTGTTAGCTTCGGACCAGATGATGTCACTTCCTTTATGTTCAGACAGACACCTTATAGTATCCCCCCCTTCAGGGTCGAACTCCGGGGTGACCAGGTCCTGTTTTTTCTGGCTGATGACGATGGAACGCCTTGACTAGAGCTGGGGCATGAAGATCCTGAGACTTCACCCAGCTCTTTTCCTCAGGACCATACCCCTTCCAATCAACCAGATATTGAATCGATCCTCTGGAGTTACGAGAGTCAATTATCTGCCGCACTTCATATTCAATTTGACCCTCAACATTTACTGGAATAGGAGGGGGAGGATCCTCAGAAAAGGAATTCCTCACCACAGGTTTCAGGAGGGACACATGGAAAGTGGTGGGAATTTTTAAAGAGATGGGGAGCTCCAGCAGAAAGGTGACCTAATTTATCTTCCGGATGATGCTGTATGGACCAATGAACCGTGGTCCGAGTTTAGCAGAAGGCTGGCGTAAACTGATGTTTTTCATTGAAAGCCATACCTTATCCCAGATGGAGTATGGGTGTGATGGCCTCTGGTGCTTGTCCGCTGATTTCTTTTGTCTCTCGGTAGCCGAGCGAAGGGTTGCCTGAATCCCCTTCCAACGGTCCTGTAAATTCTGTGCCCTGGTATCCGCCGCTGGAACATCTACTGGTGGAGAATGAAGGGGAAGTTTACGGGGATGGTAATCCCAAGCTGCAAAAAATGGGGAACAGCCCAGGGAGTCATGTGATAGACTGTTGCAGGCAAACTCTGCTAGTAGTAAGAGCTCTGCCCAATCGTTCTGATGTTCATTTGTATAGCACCTGAGGTATTGCTCCAGGGATTGATTGGTGCGCTCGGTTTGCCCATTAGATTGTGGGAGGTAAGCAGATGAGAAATTTAGGTCAATCCCTAATCGCCTGCAGAACGCCTTTCAAAATTTTTAGATGAACTGAGACTCCCTGTCTGAGACGATTTCTAAAGTCAGTCCATGCAGACAAAATCTGCATATACCTCCTTGGTGATGTCTGCCAGTTCCGGGAAGGAGGGAAGCTTTTTTAGGGGTACAAAATGAGCCTGTTTTGTGAAACGATCCACAATAACCAAAGTCGTAGTCATGCGTTGAGAGGGGGGAAGTTCCACAATGAAGTCCATGGTGTGTCCAAGGACTGGAGCGTATAGGCAGTGGCGCAGAAGCCCACAAATATGTTTGCGAGGAACCTTAGTTCGGGCACACACACTGCAGGCCGAGACGAAGTCCTGTACTTCAGTTTTTAATTCTGGCCACCAAAAGGTCCTCTCCAGGAGCTCACGTTTTCCGAATCTCCGGGTGGCCTGCGAGCTTGGACTCATGTCCCCATCAAAAAACCTCCTGCCAAAGGAGTGGGGGAACGTAAAGTTTGGATGGGGGAATGGTTATTCCAGCGGGAGCCTTGGTCTGGGCTTTTTGAATACGATGAAGAATCGAAATAGCAGACACAATCTTGGATGAAGGAATTATGGGGCTTTTGTCTGTCGAATCAGTGTCATCTGTGGAGAACTGGCGTGATAGGGCATCTGCCTTTACATTCTTGGAACCCGGCCGGTAGGAGATCACGTAATTAAAGCGAGTGAAAAAAGAGTGCCCATCTAGCCTGGTGAGTGTTTAATCTGCGTGCCCCCTCGAGATATTCCAAGTTTTTATGGTCCGTAAGAATCGTGACTGGTCCGGCGGTTCTCTCAAAAAGGTGTCTCCATTCCTCCAGGGCCATTTTAATGGCTAGAAGTTCACGATTGCCCACATCATAGTTGTGTTCCACAGGAGAAAACTTCTTAGAGAAGAAGGAACACGGATGTAACCGACCCTGAAACTCACTTCTCTGTGACAGGACTGCGCCTGCTCCAACATCAGAGGCATCCACTTCGACGATAAAGGGATGACGAGGATCGGGGTGTTTTAGGACGGGTGCAGAAGAGAAAGGTTTCAACACAGGATCTTTGAGAGGTGACAGACTTTTAAGATTGAGAAAACAAGAGACCTATTGGATATTCAAATTACAAACATTACAACCAGGAGGCCTAAATGAAGATCCGGATGCCCTGGCCATCCAATAAATTGTTTATCTAAGATAACAAGTCACAAATGGATCTACTTTATGTGTTACATATCTTATCATGTTTTAACTGACAAGGGGGATTTTTTTTAAGATGCGCTATAGAGGCATCATGGAAAAACGTAAACCCACCATCTAGGCGCACAGTGATTAAAAGTGTAAACAATGTCACACTTATGGAAAGACTGTCGGCCTAACTGAATCAATCATTAGATTGCTGTTATAAGGTTTGGGAATTATGGCCACCGGACTAGGAACCCCTCCAAAGCAGGGAGGTAAGGTTTAGCCTGAACCCCAAAATAAAACAGAAGAACGCAAGAAAACCGGTCTGCGCCAACCCAGAGAACAGATCCGTTTGTGGGACAGAATGGTAGACCCCCCCCCCCGTCCAAACCTAGCTCCCCCCCACCGCTCTCCCACCCCGCCCACCACTTCCCCATCACCCCTCTTCTTCTTGTCCTCTTCTTCCACCTCTATCTCTCTTTCCTTCTCTTACTTATTGGAAAAAATTAAGGTTTATTTTAAAATTCTTAATATAATCCCACTGAAAGATAATCTGAAACTAGAACACAAAGTAGAAGCAAAAAGCTGAATGTGCACAATATGTTTATCCATCAAACATTGGGTAGAGCAATATGTAAGAGACCACAACTGTACCGCTTCTAAAGAAAAATGTTTGTTAAAATGGATATGTTAGATTCTGTCAAACCTAATAAAAAAGATTGGGGAAAAAAAATGTGTCATCAAGTTATGTAATATGAATGATTCATATGATTGCAATGTTCTCTGTTTTTATATTTTTATACAATATATGTATATATATTTTATGTCAACCTTTTCACCTCCTCATTTTAAACATATTGCACACCCGTCCAACCATTAATTTTATAGAACATCATTTTAGTTATACGTTTGTTTTAGCTATCCCTCATTTTAAATTATCATCCATTCCCTCATTTCATTTTCTCCATTCCATTTTATTTTTCATTTTATTCCAACTCTTAGCATATATTTATGCTATTTAATACATTATAAACCAATCACACCATTTTTTAATTCCTATCAATCAAGTTCCTTATTATTGGTTTTGCAAGGAGAAATTTTAGAGAACAGATTTTGCAAGGATCTAGTTTATAGCACAGATTCAATTACAATTCCCAATCATTTATTGATATACAGTATCATCTCTCAATGTTTCAGCATTGGAAGCATTAGATAGCCCCCTTGCCTTAATTTTTAAGCAAACAACTGAATCAGAATAATTTGAAACCAATAATTCAATCTAAGACATTGTTTTGCTCTCAATGAGCTAGTTTATTCAAGCCTGTTTGTCATAAACCAAAAGCAAGCAATCAACTATAAGAAGTGTAATACACCGTTTATCTCTGGATATCCATTCTTTTGTTATGGTTTGTAATTTTGTAATGATTTTAGCAGAAAAATGGGAACATGAATTATATATCAGTCATTAACTCTGAGTAGAAGCATTTGGTTGTTCACAATCAATGGATATCTTTACATACACTTTTTGAATCATCCAAAGATAAGGAAAACAGCATTGTACCAGTAATTTCATCTCATTTTTTATGTTTTAAGACATTTTTTTATTATCTTTGTGACATGAACCAATCATTAACTGTTGTGAGTCTATCCCAGGGTGATTTGTTTACCCCAGGAGTCAGCAAAAGCTAACTGATACCAACCGCAACTGATTACAATCTTTGCTTAATGGGGTATAAAATCACCCAGGGAAATCACTCCCATTAAACCTGATGAAGCCATTTATATAGGCGAAACGCGTAGGAGGAGGAGCCTATTGAGGGTTACGATCCTATCTACAAGGAGAGCAAACTATTCCTGTGAGCTCTTTGAAAAAAAATCAGCCAACAAGCCAGCCTGAAACAAAGTGACTTCTAGCCAGCCTTTGAACTGTATCTCTCACACACGGGCTAAGCGTCACAACTTGTTACTGACGCCACACCCGCAGCCCCATGTCATTTCCTGTGCTTGGAGAGGAGGAGTAAGCACCTGCCAGCCGCAGAAGCTACCAGCTAACGAGTGAGGCAGTGGGTAGATTGAGACCACTCAGAAGACAACCACTCCAGCCCAGCAGCGCGTTCGAGATCGTCGAGCTAATACAATCACCCCCCTCCACTCACCTGGTAAACATCAGACGGAGAAGATCCCAGGCTCATGCGGGAGAAGGAAATTGGTTTTACCACTACCATTGGCACATTGGCAGCAGTCACAGGCTGTAACGCGTAGCTCACCACAAACCAGATGCGACCTCGAGGCTGAGGTAGGGAATTGTATAAACGCCAACCCACAATCGCGAGGGCGCGCCTAGAGTGTAGATTGGTCTTGCAAGCCAGGTCAGGAGTATTGGAGGTAGAGTAGTCGTTATACTTACAGGGTCTGGATTGGAGAGTAGCGGATTGTTGGGGTACTTTGCCAAGGTCAAGATTGGGGAGTGGAGAGGAATCGTTGCGAGGATAGCCGAGGTCAGGAGTAGAGAGTTCAGAAAGGTTGTACGTAAGCCAGGTGAGGAGAGATGCAGAGTCCATGTACGAAGCAGGGGTCAGGCAGCAGCAGGAACAAGGCAGGATGCAACAAGGTACATGGCAGGGATGTAGCAAGGCACAGCGTCACACAAGGTTATGCTCAGCAATGAGTGAATGAGCAAGGCAGCTATTTAAGGAGCCATCAACCAATGAAAAGCCATGGTGGAGCAGAAGAGGGGAATCCTATAGGCTGCTCGGTCACATTGGTGTGCCCTATGACACAGCCAAATTAGAAGCGGAGGTGTAGCTACGTGTTGCGCATCTCGCCGACGTGGAGGACTCATGACCTGGTCGCGCGTCACTTGCACCCCGCGCATGCCTCTCTGCAGAGCATGCCGGAGTCTTGGAGGCAGTACCGAGCTTGCGCTGATCCGTGAGCGGCACTGGGGTCAGGGGTCGGAGTCCAGTGTGTGTGTGTCACTCCCGCGCTGGGCCTGCCTGTCAAAGGAGCGGGGGCAGAGACTGAGAAGGAGGTTAGAGGGGAGGCTGGGTGAACGAGTATGCCGCACGCCTGTGCGGAGGCGGGGCTTGGAGGTGGAGCCCATGGGAAAACAGATTGAGTGCGCGTAGTCTGCACGTGCGTGCATAACAGGGCCATGAGATTGTGCATCCTGGGCGTCTGTCGCAGCAGGGGTTCTCAGGTGAGGAGAAGGTCTCCAGCCACCAGAATGGCGAATCCTCACAGTACCCCCCCACCTCTAGGAGCGACCTCTGGATGACTCCATTATGGCTTGTTTGGAAATTTTGAATGGAAGATACAGACCAACCTGGCTGCGTGAACACTGTGTCTCGGAATCCAGGATCTTTCCTCCGGGCTGAAACCCTTCCAGTGTACAAGATAATGCAACAAGCCTCTTGAAAATTTGGAGTCCAGAATGGATTGTATATCGTACTCAGGTTGACCTTGCACCATGTGAGAAGAAGTAGGTGAAATTGGAACCGAGTGTACATTCTGGACAACTGGCTTGAGTAAGGAAACATGAAAGACAGACAGAATCCTCATAGAAGAAGGCAGCGAGAGTCGGTATGCGACCGGATTGATCCTTTCTGTGATAGGAAATGGACCGAGAAATCTGGATGCGAATTTCATGGCAGGAACTTTCAGCCTGATGTTTCTGGATGACAGCCAGACCTTGTCGCCGATTTTGAATTCCTGAGCAGGTCTGCGGTGCTGATCTGCCTGGGTCTTCTGCTTATTGGTGGCTGTCCTGATGTTTACCTTGACCTTTTTCCAGAGATTTTGCAGTTCTTTAATCCTGTTGTCTGCAGCTGAGACTCCTGATGAGGAAGAAGAGAGAGGAAGAGTAGACGGGTGGAACCCATAGTTCATGAAAAATGGGGACTCCAGGGTTGATCTGCTTTGTGCGTTGTTATGAGCCAATTCTGCCCAGCGCAAGAGCTCGGACCAGTCGTCCTGGGAATCGGACACAAAACATTGTATGTATTGTTCTAGGGACTGATTGGTCCTCTCAGTCTGACCATTTGTTTGTGGGTGATATCCGGAGGAAAAATGTAGAGAAATGCCCAGTTGTAGGCAAAAAGAGCGCCAGAAGCGAGACACAAACGGAGAACCTCTATCCGATACAATGACCAGTGGTACTCCGTGAAGACGGAAGATTTCTCTGATAAAAATATCAGCTAATTTGGAAGAGTTGGGAAGGCCCTTGAAAGATATAAAGTGGGATTGCTTTGAGAATCGATCCACCACCATGAGGATCGTGATCATGCCCCTGGATACGGGTAAATCAAAAATGAAATCCATGGACAAGTGTGTCCATGGCCGGTCGGGAACAGGTAAGGGCTGAAGACGTCCCGAAGAGAGATTCCTAGGAGTTTTAGTCCTGGCACAAGTTGGGCACGCGGCTACTACGTCCTTGACATCTTTTTGAATCTCGGGCAACCAGAATGTTCTGGAGATGAGATCTAAAGTTCTCTTGGTCCCCGGGTGACCTGCAGATCTGGAGGAGTGACTCCATTGGAGAACTTTTTTGCGGTGCAGGGGAGAAGTGTAAAGACGACCCTCAGGAACTGTAAGATCGGCACAGATGTGATCCTGTTGCCGCACGATATTTTTAATGACGTTGAAGGTAGTTGCAGAAAGGATACATTTGGAAGGAAGGATGGGTTTTTGTTGGTCCTCAGATTTGTCATCCAAAGAGAATTGACGAGAAAGGGCGTCCGCTTTGACATTCTTGGTTCCAGGAAGATAGGAGATTATAAAGTTGAATCTTGAGAAAAAGAGTGACCATCTGGCTTGGCAGGCTCCTAGGCGACGGGCTCCTTCAATGTATAACAGATTTTTATGGTCGTCAAGATTGTTATGGGATCCTCAGTACTTTCCAGAAGGTGTCTCCATTCTTCGAGTGCTAATTTCATGGCCAAGAGTCCACGATTCCCGATATCATAATTGCATTCAGCGGAAGAATTTTTTTTTTTTTAAACGCACAAGGGTGCAACCTGGACTGAGGAGTTTTCCTCTGAGAACGAACAGCGCCAACACCGACATCAGATGCATCGACTTCGAGGGTAAATGGAAGTTTGGGATCGGGATGGATAAGAATAGGTGCGGACACAAACGCCTTTTTAAGGCGAGAAAAAGACTGAATGGCCGTGGGAGACCAAGATGTGGGATCTGCTCCTTTCTTAGTTAATGCTGTAAGAGTGGCTACTAAGGATGAGAAGTTCTGGATAAATCTGCGATAATAGTTGAAAAATATTTTTTAGCGCACAACTTTTACGTAACTGTTTTCTTCTTATTGTATTACGGAAAAAAACATTACAATGCAATCTGTTTATTTTTATATTTTCAATAAAATTACAGGTAACTGCCTGCTTGGGTGGGTGGGTGGTTGACTGCGTGGGTGGGTGTCACGGTAGACCCAGCTTATTAACACTTTACCATCTGGATCCTTTCATTGAATAAAGCATGAAATAAAATAAATTGTATTTATTCACATAAAGAACACACACAGCTTGAATTAAAAAAATTAACACAAATAACACACTTACTGGCATGGGGCAAAACAAAATAAAAATGTCCACGGAATGAAATCCACAGAAAGCCAGTGTCTAGGCAGGAATTCCCACACGTGGGGTTGCTACACAAAAAGAGCCGTGTAACAGTCCTTGGTTAGGGGCGCTAGCGGCAACCCCTGTATCTCCGCCAAGAGTAATATTTTCATTCCCCCAATGCAGGATTAGTTAGCAAATCCTTAGTCCTTACGAATACTGGAAGCTGGATACAAATCTTTGGTTAAGATGGAATCTTCGTTACATGATGGAACTTAGATGGAACTTAATCTCAGATGACTCTGACCTAAGATTGCTGCACCAACTTTTAAAACTTTCACATGTCCCATTTTTTCAGTCTGCAGCGAATCACTGCGTGGGAACCAATTATCCCACCTATAGCAAAAGTTTGCCAGTCACTCCAAAAACTGTCACAAAGCCTCAGTATCGCAACTGAGCCTGTGCAACAAAAATGTCATCTTCCCCCCACTGGCCACTTGCCACTTAGCATATGCCATCCTGCTTTCTTAATGAATGGCGCTCAGTCTAGCTAGGCCAAATGGACCCTTTGAAGTGAGGATAACGGTGTTCCAATTAGCCTTTCCTGCTAGCAATAGATTTAACACCTCTAGGACAAATGTCCCTTTGATCTAGTATCCATAAGCCCGCCCCGCTGAACAAATGGCCCTCACACCTCTATTTCTTTGAAGCTCAGAGGTTTCTTTTTTCCTGCATTTCAAAGCCCAGGATTACACACCCTACATGTCAACAAAAGGTTTAACACCTCTAGGACAAATGTCCTTTTATGTGTTCGTACCTCAGTAATGCCCACACCAAATATCATCTTTCTAGGATGCTCCTAACTAAAGTTAGCTATCGGCATTCATGTGGTTTTAATCTTTTCTCCTCATTCAGAAAACATTGTTATCATAATTCATACATTTAACCCCAATCCTGGATTCAGAGTACCTGGGCATTTATGTGGGTACCTCTGCTATACTGGGTAGGTTGGGGGTATTTTTCACAATCACAGTAATGCATACGCAATGCCCAGGCCCAAGAGCTGACATTCTACATTTGAACTTAAAACCCCTATAACTCTTTTCACCTTATCCCTGGTGAGAGATGTACTGAACCCCACACTGGCGTCTGGGGTTAGGGCATATTTCAAGAACCTTTAATGCAATTCAGTTCCCTGCCCGGTTTTACTGTCCTGGTTTGTGCTGAAGCAGGGGGATATGGCGGTGAGGTGCAAACTGCGTTCTAGGGAGGATTTTGTCCGGTGATCTGTGTTACTCATGTCCTCAGGAATCTGGGGGGATTTCTGAGTACATGTTTCGGGGGATCCCACAACAATGGCCCCTGTCTACCCAAACACACCCTGACAACATTTGGCGGCCCTGAGTTACGGTTACGGTATTACCTCTCTTTTTTACTGGCCAGTGTGTCCAAATACAGGATAGTCCGGTTTGATACTGGACACCTAGGCATTTAATTAAATTGTATGAGACTTTCTGTGTAGCTTCTCAGACCTCTCACAACAGCTCCATGCAGCACTACCTACCTGTGGCATAATGAGCCTGCTATGTATCTTAACTTTGTTCTTTCTCGTGGCCTCATGGAAATGTTACTCCCTCTATCCACTACAAACTCCTCCCTCCTGGCCCACACCCAACATCACCATACACCCTGGACTACTCAAAAGCCTTGCACTATCTACTGAATGTTGGTGGAATACTCTAAAAACTAGCACACCAACAACTGCTCACTCTAATGGCAAACATCACAAATTTACAACTTGCAAACAACTACTCAAATTTCTAGTCATACTATTACTCTCTTTAGCAGGTGATATTGAACCTAACCCAGGTCCTCCCATTTCAGCTCTGTCCCATACCCCTGAGAATTCCACCTTTAAATTCCAAAAAGGGCTATCTGTCGCCCATATAAATATTCGGCGCTACTGCCCAAACTGGATGAACTAAGGGCATGGTGCCTTATGCATAAACCCAAAGCCATTGTTCTCACAGAAACATGGCTAACTCCTAAAACTACCGATGCAAATATTGCCATTCAGGGATACTCCATTTCTAGGAGAGATAGGTCAAAGAGAGGAGGATAGGTGTTATTTTATATTGCAGACACCTTACAATTTACACTGTTAAATTGTCCCCCAAGCCCATCCTCTTTTGAAATCCTAGTTGGCAGAATCTGCCTCCCCTTTTCTAAGCCCATCTTGCTTGCTGGCATCTACCGCCTCCCTAAAGCCCCTCTACAATCCCTGACTGATATCACCCAGTTTCTTGGCTCCATTTCCTCTCTAAATGAGAAGAGTGAGCTGTTAGTTCTTGGGGATTTCAACTTCAATTGGCTTGACCCTAAAAACCACAAAATCCAGATACAACTTAAGTCACTTAACCTATCGCATCTCATTTCCCAACCCACACGGACAAACCTGAAATCGCATAACCATTCCTTGCTAGACTGGATTCTCTCCTCAAATCCCAGCAGATTCCAATCCTCTGGCATCCTTCCTGACATTTTCAGTGACCATGCAATAGTGTACTGTGTAAGGAAAATTAAACCACCCCATTCAAGCCCTAAAGTTCTCATCACTAGAACATTTAGAAACTTTAACTCACAACAGTTTCTGTCTGACCTTACCAACTGCCCTTGGCACAGAATCGATTTAATTCCCGACCCTGATTCTGCGCTCGACTATTTCCAATCCGAGTTCATAAAACTCTGTGATACCCATGCTCCGCTACACAGAATAAGGGAACGGGGGGCCCACCTTCCATGGGTTACAACTGACGTTATAGCGCTCTACCAGTTCAGGGATGCCTTGTGGAAAAGCTACAAAGTAACTGGCACAACGAAGGATCTCAATCACTACAGATGCCTGCGGAACATGTGCACAAGGCAAACAAGGCATGCAAAAGCACAATATTACTCTGACAAACTCCACCAGAATACATCAAACCCAGCTAACTTCTGGAAGGTTATTGTAAGAGCTGTGTGCAGAGGTACGCAATGGAGACTGGTTTTAAGGTGAAATTAAATAAGGCTTTATTGCGCCTGTTGCTTTAAACACAGCAAACATGTGAAAATCCACAAACAAAATCTGCTCCACGTTGGAGTATATTTACACTTGTAGTCCAGCGATTCACCAGCCCAAATCATAGAGACATTTATATATATATATAGCTAAACCCCGTTATAACGCGGGTCTCGGGGTCCACCCCGAGACCACCGCGTTACTAACGGGGTCGCGAGAAAAAAAATGGCCGCCGCGCTTTAGCGCATATTCATCCCGCGGGACAGGAGATGGGAGCGGGCATGTCCCTCCGCTCCCCGCTTCCCCCTGTCACCGCGGGACAGCCCGCGGGGCAGGAGATGGGAGCGGGGATGTCCCTCCTGTCCCCGCGTCCCCCTGTCACCGCGGGACAGGCCGCGGGGCAGGAGATGGGAGCGGGGATGTCCCTCCTGTCCCCGCTTCCCCCTGTCACCGCGGGACAGCCCGCGGGGCAGGAGATGGGAGCGGGGATGTCCCTCCTGTCCCCGCTTCCCCCTGTCACCGCGGGACAGGCCGCGGGGCAGGAGATGGGAGCGGGGATGTCCCTCCTGTCCCCGCTTCCCCCTGTCACCGCGGGACAGGCCGCGGGGCAGGAGATGGGAGCGGGGATGTCCCTCAGGTCGCCGCTTACCTCAGATCCCGCTGCCTGCATGGAGGTGGTAGCGGGGGGTTTCTTCTCCCCACCGCTGTCCCCGGTGCTCCCGCTGCCTGCGCGGGAGGAGGGGGGGGAGCGGGTGGTGGTGCTGGTCGCGGCCTTTCCTCTGCTCCGACCCCACCCCCCGTCTGTGTAGAGTGAGAGAGTGTGTGTGTGTATGTATATATGGGAGAGAAAGTGTGTGTGTGTATATGGGTGTGTGTATGTGGGTGTGAGTGTGTGTAAGTGTCTGTGAGTGTGTGTAAGTGTCTGAGTGTGTATGTAAGTGTGTGTGAGTGTCTGTGAGTGTCTGTGAGTGTGTGTGAGTGTCTGTAAGTGTGTGTGAGTGTGTGTGAGTGTCTGTAAGTGTGTGTGAGTGTGTGTGAGTGTCTGTAAGTGTCTGTAAGTGTGTGTGAGTGTGTGTGAGTGTGTGTGAGTGTCTGTGAGTGTCTAAGTGTGTGTAAGTGTGTGTGAGTGTGTGTGAGTGTGTGTGAGTGTCTGTAAGTGTGTGTGAGTGTGTGTGAGTGTCTGTAAGTGTGTGTGAGTGTGTGTGAGTGTCTGTAAGTGTGTGTGAGTGTGTGTGAGTGTCTGTAAGTGTGTGTGAGTGTGTGTGAGTGTCTGTAAGTGTGTGTGAGTGTGTGTGAGTGTCTGTAAGTGTGTGTGAGTGTGTGTGAGTGTCTGTAAGTGTGTGTGAGTGTGTGTGAGTGTCTGTAAGTGTGTGTGAGTGTGTGTGAGTGTCTGTAAGTGTGTGTGAGTGTCTGTGAGTGTCTGTGAGTGTCTAAGTGTGTCTAAGTGTGTGTAAGTGTGTGTAAGTGTGTGTGAGTGTCTGTAAGTGTCTGTAAGTGTGTGTGCGTGGGTGTGCGTGAGTGTGTGTGAGTGTGTGTGAGTGTCTGTGTGTAAGTGTGTGTGAGTGTGTGTGAGTGTCTGTAAGTGTGTGTGAGTGTGTGTGAGTGTCTGTAAGTGTGTGTGCAGTGTGCAGTGTGTGTGCAGTGTGTCAGTGTGTGCAGTGTCAGCAATGAGCAGTGTGTGTGCAGTGTGTGTGCAGTGTGTGTGCAGTGTGTGTGCAGTGTGTCCAATGAGCAGTGTGTGTGCAGTGTGCAGTGTGTGTGCAGTGTGTCCAATGAGCAGTGTGTCAGTGTGTGCAGTGTGAGCAATGAGCAGTGTGTGTGCAGTGTGCAGTGTGTGTGCAGTGTGTCAGTGTGTGCAGTGTGAGCAATGAGCAGTGTGCAGTGTGTGTGTGCAGTGTGCAGTGTGCGTGCAGTGTGTGTGCAGTGTGTCAGTGTGTGCAGTGTGAGCAATGAGCAGTGTGTGTGCAGTGTGCAGTGTGTGTGCAGTGTGCAGTGTGCGGTGCAGTGTGTGCAGTGTGTCAGTGTGAGCAATGTGCAGTGTGTGTGTGCAGTGTGTGTGTGCAGTGTGCAGTGTGTGTGCAGTGTGTGTGCAGTGTGTCAGTGTGTGCAGTGTGAGCAATGAGCAGTGTGTGTGCAGTGTGCAGTGTGTGTGCAGTGTGCAGTGTGTGTGCAGTGTGTCAGTGTGAGCAATGAGCAGTGTGTGTGCAGTGTGCAGTGTGTGTGCAGTGTGGCAGTGTGAGCAATGAGCAGTGTGTGTGCAGTGAGTGTGTGCAGTGTGTGCAGTGTGCAAAAAAAAAATGTAAAAAAAAAATTTATTTAAATTTTTTTTTTTTTTTTTAAAACGGGAGCCACGGGAAAACCGCATTATAACCGAATCGCGGTATAACGAGGCGCGTTATAACGGGGTTTAGCTGTATATATATAGACAGACATAGATAATCAGTCATAAGAAAGGTCTTATCTGTCTCGTAGTTGTAGGGGGAAGGCTTCTCTCTTTCCTGGGTTGCTGCCTTTTCCTCAGGTTATCTCAGCATTCAGGTGTAGAAGTCTTGTGAGCTCCAGACATCTGTGATCCCTCTGTCAGTCTCATCTGTGAGACTCAGGAACCTCTGCTCTGTCTGTTTCCTTGGTCAGCCCAGTTGTGGACTAAGGAATTTATATTCCTGTCTCAAAGGCAGGCTTTTCTAACCAACCTCTAATCAGCCAGGTGGTGTTGGTTAATTGACTACGAGCAGTTAACCACCACACTGCTGGATTTGAGGCACCTTTTTGAACAGGGACAAATCCCCTGTTACATACCTCCCCTGTTTGTGGGAAGCTCGGGCTTGCCACGGCCAAAGCCCATCCTTCCACTCTCATTCGAGATATCTCAGTGACTTGAATGAGAGTGGATGGAGGAGGAGAACCCTCAGTCCCGCTGGGATTGGAGCCCTTCCTCCAGTTTAGTAGTGTCTCCTCTAGAAGGTGCTTGAGATCAGCAGTCCTCAGTGGCTCAAGGAGAACCTTTTCCAAGTCCAGTCTTTCTACTGACCACGTGGTCATGAGCTTTCCCCTGTGCGGGAGCTCCTCTTTTTGTAGGCAGACTGTATGGCGACAGTCGCAGAGCGTTTATGCAAATCGCTTTCTCTCGCCATCTTTCCCATGTACTCCACTTTAGCACCAAATGTCCACTTCATGGTATCACAAGAGCGCCCAAGAATAGGCCCCTGAGCCCTCAGTTCTTAAAGCTGTCTTCCTGCACTTTTCCCATTCAATGTAGTTGCCAGTTCAGCTTCTTTGGGATTGAGTTGCGATTCCAGCTCCATTTCCAGAGAACGTCCTATCTTTTCAGCTTCCTCAGCTAAGGATTCTTCTGGCTTTGATTCTGCACTCCTACCTCTACCCTGTTGGGCAGCTGCAGGTTTGGCTAGTGCTTTCTTAGGTGGCTCAAACTTCGTAATCTTGTTTTGAAGGTGAGTGGTGTCCCCAGCTCTCACTTTACCCTTGTCCTCACGGGCATTAGTTACTGTGGGATACCGATGCTTGGGCAGAGCCAATACCTTTTTCCGTATTGAAGGCATCTGTAAGTTACTGGTCTGCAGAGTCTCACTCTGTTTCTTGAGTGTATCCTGCCATTCTCCTTTCAGGGTCTTTATTTCTTCCCTGTGCTTTCTCTGAGCTTGCTTCCACCTATCATTCATTATTTTGTGGAGCACTGTGAACTTCTTCGCTTGGGCCGCCGATACTCGTCTCAGTTTCTGGACCTTTTTATGCTCCCTCTTGTACAGAGTCACCTGGCCTCTAAGCTTAGTCTCTACCGATGCTTTGGTGATAGTCAGGGTAGCCTTCAGTTTATCATGCTGCTTTGCGAGGACACACTGGGTAATCAGACGTTCCTGCAGCTCTTGTATGTCATTAGCAGCCTGCAGATTTTCTTCCTGCAGAGTTCGTTGCTTCTCCTTGGCATTCTGGAGGTGTGTATGCAGACCTTGCAGGTGGTTCTACAGTCGGTGCTCTGCTTCAAACTTCTCATCTTCCAACAGTTTCTTTATTTTTTCAAGCTCGTGCAGCTTTTCATTCTTTCCATTGACGTGGTCTGTCAGGAACAAATCCTCCCTAAGTCTGCTGGTCAGAAAGCGTATCGTACAGCAGATGCCAATGCCAATGATCAACTATGGAGACATAGTATATGGCTCAGCACCCCAAACCCACCTTTGCAAACATGACACCTTCTACAATTCAATATGCCGTTTTGTTCTCCAATGCAACTACAAAACACATCACTGCGAAATGCTCAAAGAACTTGATTTGTCATCACTCGAGTCTAGGCGCAAAGTTCACCTTTCCTGTCTTGCCTTCAAATACTTTCTGGGCAAGCTACCCATCTATCTGAACAAGCTCCTCACCCCTACCACATGCAGCACTTATCATCTGAGATCAGACTACAAAAGACTGTGCATGGTACCAAGGTTCAGCAAAGTATCCGTTCGTTCCTCCTTCTCTTACCGTGCACCCCAAAACTGGAACAACCTACCGGAGACTCTCACATCCACCACCAGTTTAAGTTCTTTCAAAACGAAAGCCGTCTCACATTTTAATCTGGTCAGTAACTGTTTCATACGCCTATAATATATTTTTTCTTTAAATGTGCATGCAATGTCTTCTATATAATGTATACCCTGTTCATTTATGTAACTGTATTTGTAACCATGTATTATTTGTCTTATTAACTATGTCCAGGACATTCTTGAAAACGAGACGTAACTCTCAATGTATTACTTCCTGGTAAAACCTTTTATTTATAAATAAATAAATAAATCACTCTTATGTGAGTTCCTTGACCGCCATGTCATTCTGACATAATGCTAATGTGGTAGTCTTGGTGCCTACTGATTCTTGGGATAAACGAGACACATCTCGATATAAAAATACTCCATGTTTTTTAAACACAAATGAGCAGGTCTGTTGTAAATAAAACAAGAGGAAAAACAGCACAAACGCATATAGTGAAGTAAACTCAAATTATATTGTAAAAGTATATGGTAAGATATCTGCGTACATCAAGTTAAAACATATCAGGCATGTCGTGCACTATGGCATAGGTTACCAGGCACCGCACGCTGAGGACATCAGGAGCACTTCCTCGCACAACCCCTCAGGTGATGTTCAACTGGAACCTCAGGGTAGATTCCTGGGCTTAGGTGGCTGTTCTCATGCCCACATCAGGGAACTTCCCTCTGACGTGTGTAGGACGTCCGTCTGGTGACTGGCTTGTAATGGCCATTTCGAGCGATGCTGTAATCATCCGACGGTCGTCATCGCTTGGCGGCTTGCCGCAAAATCGTGCGGAGCAACTGAACTGCAAGCTTGACTGCGGCTCGTATTGTTCCTGCACCGTAACCATCAACATTACAAGCCAGTCACCAGACGGACGTCCTACACACGTCAGAGGGAAGTTCCCTGATGTGGGCATGAGAACAGCCATCTAAGCCCAGGAATCTACACTGAGGATCCAGTTGAACATCACCTGGGGGGTTGTGCGAGGAAGTGCTCCTGATGTCCTCGGTGTGCGGTGGCTGGTAACCTATGCCATAGTGCACAACATGCCTGATATGTTTTAACTTGATGTACGCAGATATCTTACCATATACTTTTCCAATATAATTTGAATTGACTTCACTATATGCGTTTGCGCTGTTTTTCTCTTGTTTTACTGTCTCTAGGGGTGCCGAGCCACTCCACATGTAACAGCCGCAGACGCCCTACCAACAATAGAGGTTGTTGTTAGCTTACCATTTCACAGATGTGTTTAACAGGTGAATAATTATTCACATTGACAATTGAGGATCACCATAGTAGCGCACTGTATATATCTCTGTTGTTAATAAAGCTTTGCTTCAGGGATAAAAAAAAAGAAGAAAAAAAAAAAAGGTGCGGTGGGGCATGACGTCACGCTAAGGGCGGAAGCGGCGCCATCTTGTTTAGCTTTGCCAGCAGTTCCCCCTCCTTCCCTGTGTTTCTTCTTCCTGAGGTGAGAGGGCGCAGGCTCCGGGGCGGCTCCCGCTGTCTGTTGGGCCGTGCGGAAGGAGGAGGAGGCGGAGGCATCTAGGAGTGTCGGCGGAGACACCAGGAGGGAGGCCCGGGAGGAGCAGGGCGGCACGACAAGCACCCTCCTGCGGGGGGGACAGGCACGGAGCGGGGAGAAGAGACACCTGAACCGGCCGGGGAGCCTCCTCCATCCTGTCACCGACTGAAAGAGACAGCCCACCGAGGAGGGGACACAGGTACAGTGCTGTGGCAATGACTAGTTACTGACAGACATCTCTCTCATATGCATGTATGTGTAGGAGTGGTGAAACGTGTGTGTATGTGTAGGAGTGGGGAAACGTGTGTGTGTGTGTGTGTGTGTGTGTGTGTGTTATACGTTATACATACACACACTTGCTACAACCCTCACCCACGCAGCCACACCTAGATAGATATAGATGGATATATATGGCCATTTCTAAAACGTGTGCATCTATATAAATACGAGAGACCATTCTTTTCCCTCTGTGGAAGCCATCACATCCCTAGGTGTGTTGCCACCTTCTTGATTTTCTTGCTGTGTTCCTCATTGCTGTTGGTCTTCCTTCCTTCGTTCTTAATTTCATCATAAGGAGTAGTGTGACAGTTTGCCCCCTTCCCTCTCTCAGCTCCCCCTTCCTTCTCTTCCTTTCCACTCCTACACTGCAGAGAAAAGCTAGTTTAATGCTGGTGGATTCAGACTGGTGACCTGACAGAGAATACTGCTCACTGCCTTCCTGTGCTGAGGTCAGGAGAACAGGGGCTTCCAGTACTAGAGGAAGTGTCAACTGGTGCCATTTAATGCCATGTGTTTCTTTTATTGTACTTTTAGCATCCTAATGCCTCCAGTGCTGAAGGGTTTGGCACCTGACCCCTTCAGTGTTGGAGTTAAAATGGGTGTTGCAAGATCGTTTAGCAAAGCAGGGGTTTGCATATACAGATCTTCGTAGATGTTATTACCTAGTTAACTGAAGCAATAATGCAGAATATAGCACATGCGTTAGAGTATGCATGTGTTACGACTGGCTTCAATGGAGCCATGGTATTTCTTGCGTTAACGGATGCAATAACGCATACTACATCTATGTAACATCTCTTATGTCACCCTTTCTCATTCTCTATTGCTCTTCACAACTGGCAATGCTGTGATTGTCCCACCCAGCAAAGTTGCATACCATATAGTATTTTGTTCACCTTGCTTGAACGTCTGTGGAAAGGAGGCCCGTATCCCTTGCTTTGTAGTAAAAAAAAAAAAACCCTGACATCTCTTGGCTGCTGTAGGTGCCTGCAGACATTGCTGTCAGCATTGCATTGCTCAGCAAAAAAGGGATTTAGCAGGAAATAGATTAGCACTGGTCTCCAACCTACAGCGCTAGTAGTTTGTTTTGGCACACACTGCGGTGTCCGGTGGTGCACTGCAATTGGGGAAGAAGATTAATAACGGTAATGTAGATACAGATCAGTGTGAACTTTGACAAATATGCAGAATGAAAGCATAATAATAAACAGGGCGAATAAACACTGCATCAGGGTCTTTAAAGAATGCGTTCATTTAAAGTGACAATCCAGCAGACTAGGAAAATGAATTATTTGGCAAAAAAGTTAAATGACTTCTAGTTTGGATACACCTGGCACTTCTTCCAATGTTATGTAACAGTGCATTTTTTGTGTACATTGGAATATTTGTCCTGTGCACATGGTTGAGACCTCACAAGCCTTGAATGCATTTGTACATTGTGTGTGTTTATCTCTATCTATTTTAATATTATACAGCTGGAGCGCTATCTCTCTCATTTCAATTAAGGGAGGAAGACTTTTAAAAAGTGCAGTCCTTCCTAGGAGTAAAGGAAAGCAGGTTTAAAAGGTTGAATGCTGCAAAAAATAAGACACTGGCGTTACACCCATTCATACCCTTTAAAAGCCCCGCTTCAGGGTCTGGATGTAAGTAACGCCAAGTTAAGGTGTGACCTAGCTAACGCAAGGTTAAGTCCCCACATTAAATTTTTATGCACAAGTGTGAATATTTGATTTTACTGTAATGCCTCGGTTTCATCTTCTTTGCATGTCATCACCATTGCCCATTTTAGCTCTTTAAGGCAGAAAACATGACTTGGCGTTAAAATGATTGTCCTTTGACGATACGGTTAAGCTTAATTTGATAAATTAGATTGTCACTTTAAGTTACTTAATGGAGGTTTGTGGATCTGGGACAGAATTTCATTTTTTTTTTACTTGCTACGTGGGATTATCTCCTTGAGTGCAATCGCACATCTGAAAATATATAAAATACATTTGTACCGTGCTTCAGTCTTGTAGGGCGGTACAACTGTAATCATGAATACTTGCTGTAACTGCAAGACTGCCTGAGTTGAAACAATAACAATTGCATGGTTACTTAAATATTGGCTTCTCTCTGCCCATCACCTTCACCGCTGCAGCACATGGCAATGCAGGAGCCTCAAAGGATTTAGAAAACAGTTGTGATCAGCACATCATTTATCTCTTTACTGCTTTTTAAAGGTACATTACCATCTTGGGACACCTTATTGAAAATGTGTTATACAAAGCAAAAAGAGGTTCTCCATATTAGCAGAAAGGCATCACTGCCTGGAAGAATTACTTTTTTTTTTTTCCAACCCCCGTTCTTATTTTAAGCAAGCTCTTGCCATCCGTTTCTTGTATGAAAACCATGCCTAATTGATATAGTTTCACTGTCACCCAGAATACATTTTTCTGAGGGTGAATCTCTGATCTTTATCGGTACTTTTGGTAATTTAAGATCTGTCAGGAATAATCTGTCAAACCAGTTGGTACTGCAAAGCTTCTCAATCACTTTCACTAAACGGACTCGCCAGCAGGAACTTGTAGCCATTTTGGAAAATGACAAAAAGTCCTTTTAAATAATAAAATGTCACTTTAATTGAGGGGTGATATATGCGAATTGCTGCTTTTTAAAGGTGCAGTTCAAAGCTCAACAATTTATTTTTTTATTTTTAAACTTGGTGTTTTGGGGGGATTTTCAAATAGTGAGTGGTACAGAAATTAAAATTGGGAGAGTGTGGGTGGTAGTTGGGGTTACAGAAATGAAGCACGGACGTGGGTACAGTTCCAGTAGATCAAGACAACATTAGCTGTTACAATTGGTCATACAATTCACTCATCACTGTTTCATGTAAAAGCCAGGCCAGGTTGCTTTAGTCTGAGCAGGATTATTTTGTATTTGTTTCTGGTGTCTGGGGAAGTGTTCTTTACAAGGTGGGGAGGATCGCCTGTCTCAAAGCTTCCTTATGTTGCTTAACCATGGCTCACAAACGTTGTTTAATGTAGTCGAGGAGTCCTCGAGGTAAGCTGTTATATTTTTCTATGTAAAGCCCTTGCCAGACTTTATTGATGATTCTGGTATTTTTCTATAGTAAAGCCCTTGCCAGACTTTATTGATGATTCTGGTGATATCTGGTACCGGCCCCTTCCAAGAAGCCGGTATAGTGCACCTGGTGGTCGCTAAAAGATGGGCAATCAATTTATGTTCCTAGTATGTGGCATTTTGGGTCGGCCTGCTGAGTAATGCCACCCATAGGCTGGTCTCAATTGCCTGATCTATTACCCTGTTATTTCGTTGGAAGACCTTTTTTTGCCATAGATCTGTAGGGCAGCTTCACTTTTTATATGATTTTTTCTTTTTCAACCAATAAAGTAAGATACCGTGAAAGGACTTTTTGTTTGCTGGTATTTATTATACTTTCAGTTCTGTCTGAAACATGGAAAGCAGAGGCAGACGCTCATCTGTGAAACCAGCCATGCAGACTGGCGTGACCTGGAAGATGTAGTGGTGCACCCTCGCTACAGTCTCTGCCTGACATCACCATTATGTGTCTGCCCCTTGTTTCCATGTTCCCAGCAGAACAGAAAGCCAAATATGAAATATAGGGAGGTGGGGAGGCGATACTGAAAACAAATTTTAAATTGGAAAATCCATACACTCGGATAACATGATTGCAGAAAGTTGTGTCCATGTAAAAAACGAAAAGACTAAAAAGTAGTGGCACTCCAGTGGACTTCAAAAAGAAGCAATATGTGTATTGTCCATAGATCTCTGCACATACTTCTTGCTTCTTTTTGAAGATTGTATTGTATGTCTTTATATAGCGCCATAAATGTACATAGCGCTTCACAGTAGTAATACATGTGGTAATAAAATAAATAACAGATAATATAAATAACAGATCATGGGAATAAGTGCTTTAGACATAAAAGTAACATTAAGGAAGAGGAGTCCCTGCCCCGAGGAGCTTACAGTCTAATTGTTAGGTAGGGAGAACATACAGAGACAGTAGGAGGGAGTTCTGGTAAGTGCGTCTGCAGGGGGCCAAGCTTTGTATCATGTGTCCAGTATTATCCACAGTGCTATTCATATGCTTCTTTAAGCAAGTGTCTTAAGGTGGGTCTTAAAGGTGGATAGAGAGGGTGCAAGTCGGGTACTGAGGGGAAGGGCATTCCAGAGGCGTGGGCAGTCAGTGAAAAAGGTTTAAGGCGGGAGAGGGCTTTAGATACAAAGGGGGTAGAAAGAAGACATCCTTGAGAAGAACGCTAGAGTCTGGATGGTGCATAACGAGAAATTAGGGCTGAGATGTAAGGAGGGGCAGAAGAATGTAAAGCTTTAAAAGTGAGAAGAAGAATGGAGTGTGAGATGCGGGATTTGATCGGAAGCAAGGAGAGGGATTTCAGGAGGGGAGATGCTGAGACAGATCTAGGAAAGAGTAGAGTGATTCTGGCTGCAGCGTTTAGGATAGATTGTAGGGGAGACAGGTGAGAGACAGGAAGGCCGGACAGCAGGAGGTTACAGTAATCAAGACGGGAGAGAATGAGGGCCTGAGTCAGAGTTTTAGCAGTCGAGCAACAGAGGAAAGGGCGTATCTTTGTTAAATTGCGGAGGAAAAAGCGACAGGTTTTAGAAATGTTTTGAATGTGAGGGGCGAATGTGAGAGAGGAGTCGAGTGTGACCCCTAGGCAGCGTGCTTGGGCTACTGGGTGAATGATTGTAGTTCCAACAGTAATGTGGAAGGAGGTAGTAGCGCCAGGTTTGGGAGGAAGTATGAGGAGCTCTGTTTTAGCCATGTTGAGTTTTAGGCGGGGGAGGGCCATCCAGGATGATATAGCAGAGAGACATTCAGAAACTTTGGTTTGTACAGCAGGTGTAAGGTCGGGTGTTGAAAAGTATATTTGTGTGTCGTCAGCATAGATGTGATAATTAAACCCAAAATATGTTATTAGGTCACCTAGAGAAAGTGTGTACAGAGAAAAGAGAAGAGGTCCCAGGACAGAGCCCTGGGGTACCCCCACAGAGAGATCAATAGAGGAGGAGGTGTTAGCAGAAGAGACACTGAAAGTACGATGGGAGAGGTAGGATGAGATCCAGGATAGAGCTTTGTTCCGGATACCAAGAGTATGGAGAATGTGAAGGAGAAGAGGGTGGTCCGCGGTGCCAAATGCTGCAGAGAGGTCGAGTAATATGAGCAGAGTGTAATGACCTCTGTCTTTGGCAGAAGGAGGTCGTCAGTTATTTTAGTGAGGGCTGTTTCCGTGGAGTGAGCAGTGCGGAAGCCAGATTGTAGAGGGTCTAGGAGATAATAGGTGTTGAGAAAATGGAGCAAGCGAGAGAATACAAGACGTTCAAGGAGTTTAGAGGCAAAAGGCAGGAGGGAGACAGGTCGATAGTTAGAAAGACAGGTAGGGTCAAGCTTGCTGTTTTTGAGTAATGGTATGACTGTTGCATGTTTGAAGGAGGATGGAAAGGTTCCAGAGCAGAGGGAGGAGTTAAAAATGTGTGTGAGCGTAGGGATTATAGTAGGAGCAAGAGGTTTTAGGAGATGGGAAGGAATGGGGTCAAGAGGGCAAGTGGTAGAGGGAGAAGAGGCGATCACTGCATTGCCGCTACTTTTTTATTCTTTTGATTTTCGACGGTTTGTAAGATTACACAGAACTTTTTTACTCAGAACTGTTGTTGCTGAGCACCTGGGCATCTATTTAAAGTACCGTGAGTGCACCTTCTCTTGGACAATGTAAAAAATGAAAATATTTAGCAAACCTTATATTTGTACAATCGTTTTATTGGTCTCCTACACACATATTCTTGCAAGGACAATAGGTCATTCACATTTTCCCCACATGTCTGTTTGCCATTCTTATATGGTGACCGATTTATTGCCCAAGTGGGAAGCTAATTGTAACTTTGAGAGACCCAATCAATATTTCTCCTGCCCTTGACAAGTAGTCATTCAGAAATGCAATACTGTGATTGGTAATCTTTTATTAAGTTGATGTATTCTCCATCTTCTTTTTCCATAGAAAAAGCATATTATCAATATGCTTTTTCTATGACAAAAAATGGAGGAACCACCATTAAAAATGAAGAAATTACATTCATGGCAAAACCCCTTGGAACCATGTTTCGGCCGCAAGAATGAAATAATGGAAAAACTTTCCTTGAGAATATAGTAGAATAATCAAATGTTGATAAATTGGTTCTTGTTAAACCCATCTCTGTAAATACAAAGCGTAACAAACTTTTCCTTTCTTTACTTCTAGGCAGTCCGATAATACAGACCTTGTGAAACGGCTAAATACAAGGCTGTTTTTTTTCCCCGTCTTCACCCCCAGGTCTGGACATCTACCTGCAGACTGCTAAGTACCAACAACTAAAATACTTGGATTGAAATTCTGGACGAGAAGCACTTTGACCAATTGTTCAAGGCAAAAGAAGGCATATTAGTTAGCAGTCTGTCGAGTATTCATAAACTGTTGAATCAGTGATTTTACTCTGGATTATAGGCCCAGTGCCTGCAGCGAGAAGAGACCAGAGCTTACTATATACTTGTGTTATTACACCAGGCTGCGGGTGTTAGAGGCTTATTTGGGTGGAGACGTACTATAGGATGCTGCCATTCTTTTTCCGACGATAAGATGCAGCTCGGCATTGGAAAGGTAAGCTAAAACTTTGTATTTCCCCACTTGGTGGTAGAGCAGCTCTATGGGTTTTTTTTTTTTTTTTTTACGACCGAAAAATCCCATTGACTTCAATGGGGATTTTTGTCCAAACCCGTCCCAAACTGCTGCTTCAGTGGATACAGAATTACCCCTTAAAAGTCTTTGTTTGAAGATGGAGTGATAAAAAACTGCCAATTGGAATAGAAGCTCACAAACCTGCCAAAACAGCGATCGTTGTGCTTTTTTTTTGTTTATTTTTTGTTTATAACATTTATTTGTGTTTTGTAAAGTTAAACAGTCTTTCAATAATTGCAATGTCGAGTAAAGATGACACAGACTTTCCTTGCCACTAGTCTTGGCTTTTTGCTGATTCATCCCAGCAGGACTGCTCTGTGCTACGTGATTAATAGCCAGTGGTGCTGACTTTCATGCCACAAATAAGGTGATTGCCAGGCATAAGCAGACACAGCCAGGTATGTTCTACTTTTGAACACTGAGTTGCGGATGGGTTGGAGATATGAAGACGGTAGGGATTCCTTTATTCATGTAATATTAGCAGAGAGTATTGCAAGTTGTTTACACTTTTATAAGCTATTTTGAGCAGCTTGTTTCCGGTCTGTATGCGCTAGTATAGAAATGTAATTGATCACGTGACTTGGAAACGGACTGTATATTGCTTCTGTGAAACTATAATAATGCAGAAATTGATCCCCTGTTGGATTTTAAACCACAGTAGAATTTTAGAAGAATACAATTGTCTTTATTCTTTGATCAAATGTTACCGTCCTCCCGCTCCCAAAGCAGTTGATTATCCCATAATAAAATAAAAAATATTCAGTCACCATATTAGTAACTCATGGAGAGTTAGAGACCAAGATTGGGAAATGTACTCTTATCGTGAACAGAGCTCAGAATGCAGTTTTCCTGAGCTTGGTGGATATCTTTTATTAATCACAGAGCAAACACAGTGGCCAGGTCTCGTTTTGTCCCTGAGCTGTCACTTGTTAGACTTTGCTGACGACTTTTTCTAAGGCCTCGATTTTATAGTTGCTCCGGCTGTGCGCGCGCAACCTTGTGACGTCACTCGATGTAGGTTTTCAAATTCACTTCAGTATCAACAGTCTACAACTTCAAATGCACCTTCATTTATCAGTTGAGAAACAATGGTAATCAGCATAGTGTAAGTGTGATCTGGTGTAAGCAACCCTTTGCTTCTTGAAAGAGGCAATCCAAGCTGTTCATATATATATATATTTTTTTTTAATAAATAATGGATTGAAGCAGGGGGTCTCTGGAGCTGAACCCCATTAATTTGAGCTCTGTGGACCTCCTGCTTGCGGAGATACAAACCTCCGTAGTGGGTGCTGGTAGCCACTCCAGGGTTCACAATGTGGCTGCTTTTTGAAGCTCCCGGACTCTGTGAGCCAATAGGAAGCCGTGACATAATCCGATGCAGCTTCCTATTGGCCCGTTTGACTCTGGGGCTTTAAACAGCAGAAAACTGCAGGAGATACCTGCGTCCCCTTTGGCGGTAAGTGTGTCTGGAACAGGGGACCCTGGAGCTGAAATTAATGGTGTTCAGCTCTGGAGATCTCCTCCGCCCCCCCCCCCGACGTCCAAACCTGTATTGGAAAAAAATCCGGCTTAGTTTGAGCGATTTTGAAAGGTACCTACCTGCATGTCATTGCCACTGAATAATTCCACATTGTCACTAGCACAGGAAGCTTAACATTTGGAGAACTCTAGCCAGATGAAATAGACCAGCTGCTGTCTAGAATATAGTTTCACAGTGAGAATCCCATTCCGTTAAGAGATTTCTGATGTCATTTAGAGCAGGGGTGACCAGTCAAGGGCCACTAACAGGCCAGGGCTTGAGGACATCCCTGCTTCAGCAAAGGTGGCTGAGTCACTGATTGAGCCACCTGGGCAGAAGCATGGATATCCCTAATACCTGACCTGTTTGTGGCTCTTGAGGACTGGAGTTGGCCACCCCTGATTTAGTGTAATATAACTGAGGGCTGGTTTTTCATTGTGGGTCTTGTAATGAGCGTAAATGTTTCTACCATTTCCTCCTTTACACTGGTATAAATGTAAGGTCCGTTTAACAGAATGTGAAGAAAAAAAAGACAGCGCACGACCTCATAGTGTAAAATAGTACAATTATAAATATTAAAGTGGTATAATATGCACGTACAGCAAGGACAAATCAGTTGGACAGGGCATGTTCAGGGTACGTTACCGCTCTGATGATGAATCAAATACGTCTGGTGAGCGTCAGATAATCCTACGGCTCTCCTGCTCCAGGCACTGCAAAAGGTCCTTTAAACAGGCTGAACAGGGCTTCGGTGTGGACACTCAATCCAGGAACAAGTCTGCTTCTACGCGTTTCGTTAGTCAAACTAACTTCATCAGGAATGACTCCTGATGACGTTAGTTTGACTAACGAAATGCGCAGAAGTGAAAATGAATAGTTTATTGGCAAGTATTATCCCCCCAGCTTACTACTGTGACTTGTCCGGTTAGCCTTCAGCTTTGGAACTGAGCCATCGCGGGCTGGTTGTGGTTCACGGCAAAACCCTGTGACATCGGTGTGCTGCAAGTGGCGCTGTGGAGTCAGAGCTCATACTGTGGGACTCCCCCAGAACCGGAAGTTTATTGGGGTGGCATTGATTCATTTTGCTGAACTGGTACAGAGTTTGCCGCCTTAAAGGGACAGTAAACTTGTGAATCTTCAAGCAAGACTTGTTCCTGGATTGTGTCCACACCGGAGCCCTGTTCAGCCTGTTAAAAGAACCTTTTGCAGTGCCTGGAGCAGGAGAACCGTAGGATTATCTGACGCTCACCAGACGTATTTGATTGGTCATCAGAGTGGTAACGTGTACCCTGAACATGCTCTGTCCAACTGATTTGTCCTTGCTGTACCAATTGAATATTTATAATTATATTTGTACACTTTTACACAGAGGTCGTGCACTGTCTTTTTTTCCTTTTTTTTTTCTTCACATGTGGCCTTTATGGTGTTGAGCCATCATTACTGATGAGCAGACCATCTCCACATCACTTAAAAGGTTAAAAAGTATTTTTCCTTTGGTGCACACATATGGTTTAACCACTGAGTTTTATATAAGGTATTATATATAAGCACTGTCACATTCACCTAAAGTTAATTTTACAATTTGTGCACGTTTTTTTCTATTTCTTTCTTTAACCGTTTAACAGAATGCAAGTTTGCCCCAAGTACATCTCCTTGGTAAGTTTCAGGGAACATTGTGGATATTTCAGAGATAAGCGGCAGAAATCCCCTTTAGGACTTATGGGTACGAACACCCACAACAATTGTGACGATGCAGGAAACAACCATTTTTTATTTTTTTTAAATGAACACCATAACACGTTTCTTTTGGATATTAGCAGCAAAATCATTACCTGCAAGAGAAAATAGTTGCTATTGTAAAGCAGCAACCACCTTACTAGGAGCACCATTTTTAAATTCGATTTACAAGAGATGGAGTACAGAAGGTAAAAATGGGGGGGGGGGGGGGAAGGGTACCACCTTTGTCAGGGATTTACAGTAATGTAGATATAGTGTTATAATACTTATTTTTATATATTCTATCTTTAGGCACATCATTTTATACACAAATATACATTCAGATCATTACCTTTTTTGGTTTCTAGTCTGCGACGTCGGCTTCCTCATACCACGGTTATTACTCTCTCGTCCCAGGGCTCCCAAATTTTATAGAATATTTTTGTTGTGTGCTTAAGGGAGTCTGTCGGCCTCACCATTAGCTTGACCTCACTAATTCTCTGCACTTCTCCTCTTTTTGACGGCGGGGTAGGTTTCTTCCAGGCCGTTGAGATTGAGCACTCGCCTTACATATGTGAGATTAATTTACCTATATGCCAATTTTTATATTTTCCATATTTTTGGATAAAATATAGATGGGTCTAGGGGGATTTTGACCCTCATCACCTCTTCTATTAAATTTGGTATCAAAGCCCAGAATGGCTTGATCACAGGGCATAGATAACAGATATAAGCCATATCTCTTATCATGCCGCAACCTCTATCATGGGTCTGATGTTTCTGGGAATATTTGTTTCAATCTCTGGGTGTAAGGTACCACCTATCTAAAATGTTGTAACTATTTTCCTTTGTGATATGTGCATATTAAAGTCTTTCCGCTGAATATCTATCAGCTTTAGGTTCCCCCCCAGGTACCAGAGATACTAGGTTTAAATCTCAGGCCAATATGAAGCCTGTAGAGGTTGGGGGTGGAGGGGGGATTGTTGCTTTAAAACAACACTCATGGGACACCATCTATATATTATTGAAGTAAGGGATCTCCGGAGCTGAACCAGATTAATTTCAGCTCCGTGGACCCCCTGCTTCCTGAGATACTTGTCTCGGAAGGGAATACCGGTAGCAGCTCCAGCTGTTAGTTGAGGCTAACATGGAGGCTTCAATGTCCTGCGGGTCAATTGGATGCTGGAACATTATCCCTTGCGACCTCCTGTTGGCCCATTTGACTTGGGACATTTAAACTGAGCAGAGATACCGGCACCCCCTTCCGAGGGAAGTATCTTGCGAAGCCGGGTTCCCGTAGCTGGAATCAAAGTGGTTCGGCTCCGGAAACCCCCTGCTTCGAACTTATGTAACGAAAAACCTGAAGATGAGTTGGGAACCTTTTTATTGTAGAGCAACTCTACTGATGGGTACGTGCAGTGCAGTGCTGTTTGCCTCTGAGTTAGTTGCGCAAGCTCATTAACATGCTTTTGGTAATCCTTCAGAGGTAAATGTTCCTGTACTTTCCATTTCCAAACTCGGTTTGAGCTGTTTATGCGAGCAGGCTAACACCTGTTTGAGCCAGACATTGTCCGACCGCAAAGTTATAAAGCATGCCGTGGCAGTAGCTCTGACCCTTTCATTAAAAGCTGCATCACATTAAAGGGTTGGTCAGCAATCTAGTTTGCTTCCTTAGCTGATCTAACCACACTAAAAGCAAACACTTGGCTTCTTTTGTTTTTCTGGAAATGAATTACAGGGTGCATTTCTTAGGGAATTTTGAATCATTGAGTTTTTTAACCTTTTGGTCCTTCTGATCCTTACCAGGGTAGGGGCTGTGCCTGTGCAAACTCTTGTTGAACGTGGTGATATCAGACAAGATGGAGAATCCTGAGGAAATCAAACCTTAACCACTTGTTTGTTTACTAACTATAAAAGAAAAGAAATAAAATACGTATAGGTAATATATCCATTAAGAGGCATTAACCACCCCATATGGATCTGCTTAAATATATCGCTGCCATTATTACACTTTATTCCTAGGAACGGTTACATAGTTACATAGTAGACGAGGTTGAAAAAAGACTTCCGTCCATCAAGTTCAACCTATGCTAAATTTAGACAACAGATACATTATCCTATATCTATACTTATTGATCCAGAGGAAGGCAAACAAAAAAACCCCATTAAGGGGAAAAATTAATTCGTTCCTGACTCCAAGAATTGGCAATCTGATTAATCCCTGGATCAACATCCTTCCCATGTATACTTATTTGGTATATCCCTGTATAACTTTCCTTTCTAAAAAGATGTCCAACCTTTATTTGAACAAATCTATTCTATCTGCCATCACAGTCTCCATGGGTAATGAATTCCACATTTTAACTGCCCTTACTGTAAAAACCCTTTCCTTTGTTTCTGGAGAAATGTCCTTTCCTCCAACCTTAAGGGATGGCCCCGAGTCCTTTGTACTGCCCGTGGGATGAATAGTTCTTTTGAAAGCTCCTTGTATTGTCCCTGAATATATTTGTATATAGTTATCATATCCCCTCTTAGACGCCTCTTTTCTAATGTAAATAAATCTAATTTAGCTAGCCTCTCCTCATAAGTTAGAATGTCTATCCCCTTTATTAATTTGGTGGCTCTTCTCTGCACTCTCTCTAGTTCCATAATGTCTTTTCTTAGGATTGGTGCCCACAATTGTACTCCATATTCAAGGTGTGGTCTTACTAATGCTTTGTAAAGGGGCATAATTATGTTTACTTCCCTTCCATCCATTGCCCGTTTGATGCAAGATAAGATCTTGTTTGCCTTTGCAGCTACTGCATGACATTGGGCACTATTGCTAAGCCTGCTGTCTACAACCACTCCTAAATCCTTCTCCATCAAGGATTCCACCAATATATCTCCATTTAATTTGTAAGTCACCTTTTTATTCTTGCTTCCCAAATGCATAACCTTACATTTATCTATATTAAACCTCATCTGCCATTTACCTGCCCACGTTTCCAGTCTCTCCAAGTCCTTCTGAAGAGAAATTACATCCTGCTCTGATTCTATTACCTTACACAATTTAGTATCATCAGCAAAGATGGAGACTTTGCTCTCGATCCCAACCTCAAGGTCATTAATAAACAAGTTAAAAAGCAGGGGTCCCAGTACCGATCCCTGAGGTACTCCACTCACGACTTTAGCCTAACCTGAAAAAGTTCCATTTATGACAACCCTCTGTTGTCTTTCCTTTAACCAGTTTTCAATCCAGGTGCATATATTATTACTGAGTCCAACTTTCTTTATTTTGTACACCAACCTCTTGTGTGAAACCGTATCAAAAGCCTTTGCAAAATCTAAGTAGACCACATCAACGGCATTACCCTGGTCTAGATTCCTACTTACCTCCTCAAAGAAACAAATAAGGTTAGTTTGGCAAGATCTATCCTTCATAAATCCATGCTGACTATTACTAATAATTTTATTTTCCATTAGGTATTCCTGAATATTATCCCGTATTAAACCTTCAAGTAGTTTCCCTACTATTGAAGTCAGGCTTACAGGTCTCTAATTTCCCGGTTGTGATCTAGCTCCCTTTTTAAATATAGGCACCACATCTGCTTTATGCCAATCTTGTGGTACTGAGCCTGTGGAAATGGAGTCCTTGAATATTAAATATAATGGTTTTGCTATTACTAAGCTTAACTCCTTGAGAACTCTTGGATGTATGCCATCGGGGCCAGGTGCCTTATTTACTTTAATTTTTTCAAGTTGCTTATGTACTTCTTCCTCAGTTAACCAATTGTTCATTAATATGGAGGTTGTGGCTTCCTCCTGCGGCACTACTATTGAACTTGATTCTTCCCTGGTAAACACAGAGGCAAAGAATTTGTTTAATACCTCAGCTTTTTCCTTATCTCCAATAATCTGCCTACCCATCTCACACTGAAAGGGTCCTATATTTTCTTTTCTCATTTTTTTGTTATTAAGGTACTTAAAGAACATTTTAGGGTTGACCTTACTTTCTATTGCAATCCTTTTTTCATTATCCATTTTTGCTAATTTGATTGCCCTTTTGCAATTTTTGTTACATTCCTTATAATTCTGATACGATGTCTCCATCCCTTCTGACTTAAAGAATCTAAACGCCTTCCTCTTCTTGTCCATTTCCTCCCCAACCTGTTTATTTAGCCACATTGGTTTTGACTTATTTCTTTTATACTTATTACCCAAGGGTATACACTGATAAGTGTGTTTTTCTAACAATGTTTTAAAGACTGCCCATTTATCTTCTACATTTTTCCCTGCAAAAACATCATCCCATTGTATTACTACTAGATTAGACCTCAGTTTATTAAAATCTGCCTTTCCAAAGTTGAAGGTCTTTGTTGAACCCAAGTAATTTGTTTTTTGATAATTTATTTCAAATGAGACCATGTTATGATCACTATTACCCAAATGTTCCAGGACTTGAATATTTGTTATTACTTCTACATTGTTTCATATGACCAAATCCAGAACTGCCCCTCTCCTGGTTGGTTCCTCAATAATTTGGGTCATATAATTGTCTTTATTATTGCCCCTTCAAGTTGTGTTCTCTCCCCCCACCTGTGGAGTTGCCCAATTGGAAGCTGCATTATGATCTCAGACGGTCACCACTTCCTATTGGCTGCCACAGTGAGGATGACCTCAAGGATCCTTGGAAATTGGGAATTTCAGAATTAAATTGGGAGTGCTGCAGTTCGTATCTGGTGGACGCCTTGTTTATAATTTAGAAAAAAAAAATTACATCGGGGATGGAAAAATCCTGGGTGCATAAAATGTCCTCCCTGTACTGATTGACAGGTCAAATCACCGCTGCGCCGCTTGATGAGGATAGAGGGGGATTAAAGTTGGGGGACGGGGTTATTCAGCAGAGATGAGTGTTTGTTTGTGTCACACACACACTCGTACAGAGCTGACAAGTGGGGAGGGATAGTGGGTTAGCCAGAAAGCCCCCTGCACGCTCCTAAGTATTTTATATTTGTGGCCACCCCTGATTTTAGGTATATTTATAACACGAGCAGCGTATATTGCTGCATTAAGGTCTTGGGCGAGTGTGGTGTTTGCAGTATTTCATTGTGCCTGTGTTCTATGTTGTATAGCTCTGTATGCGCCAAACAACTGCAAGATCTTCACAATGCCCGGTAATATGGCAGGTATTAAAGTTCTCAAAAATAACCTAACAACTCGCTGACAAACATCCAAAACCACATGTTTTAATTTTGCTTTTGTTATCTGTGCACGTGGAAATTAAAGTCATACAGTAGTAGAAGTGGTTAAGGGACTTTTCAAAAGAAAAAGAAAATAAAGTTTCAATTTGTTCAATGGGCCATAGTAGATTTATTTATGTAGGACAGGTAATGAGGGAGTGCACATGGACCACACATTTTAGGGCTTAAAAGGCCCATATTTTAATAATCTGCGACTGTCTTCTCTGTGCTCATGTTCATTACCTGTGCTTTGGGAGGTAGTTACTATACCTATATTACTAGTGTTACTTCACGCTATTAATTTATTTCCAATATGACAAGTCAGATGACTGCCTGTTTTCGCATATTTTAAAGTTGAAAACTGCAGTGTCAAATTTTGTCACTGCGACTGTCTATTTTCATTATTTAGATTTCTTTTCAAAGCATTTAATGGAATAAAAATGTCATCAAATATTCAGGTGGTTGTAGTTGGTGCGGACGTTTCTTAGGGCTGGTACCCGCTGCGCTCGGTGGCGCGGGCGGCCACACGAGCGTTCCCCACCAGCAGGGGAATCCTCCCGAGCCGGTCCCCCCTGGCTGCACAGCTCACTACACGCTGTGACGCGTCAGCCATTAGGGGATTCAAGAGAATTGTAATCCCTAGTGTCGACGCGTCACGTGGTGTGGCTGTGAGCCAATGAGGAGGGGAGGCTTCGGGAGGAGGGGTGGCTTCGGGGAGCGGGGAGGAGTGTGGAGGGAAAGCAGCGTGAGTGCCTGTCTGTGTGTGTTTGTATGTGTGTGTCTGAGTGCCTGTCTCTGTGTGTGTCTGCCTATCTGTGTTTGTGTATGTGTGTGCCTGAGTGCGTGAGTGCTTGCCTCTGTGTGTGTGTGTGTGTGTGTGTGTGCATGAGTGTCAGCGTGTGAGCCCGCAGCATCTCCCGAGCCCGAGGAGGGGGGGGGGTAGCGGGTCTCTCCGCTTAAACCACGCCTCCCCTCCCACTCCAGCCCCGGCTCCCGCTCCCTACAGACCGCATATCGCGGTCTGTGTCTGTCTGCAGTGCGGGCGCGCCGACTGAGGGAGCGGGGCCTTAGCCTTAGGCTGCGCTTATGGCGACAGCGACGTTGCGTCAAAACAAATGTATTGCCACAGTCGCGTGCGCTTATAGTAAGCGCGGCACGGCGTGACGGCTTGGTCGCGATTGCTGGAAGTCATCTCTATTTAATTTTTCCAGCGACCGCAGCCTAACGTCACCGTCGTGTCGCCGGCACTATAAGCGTAGTCTTAGGGTCTCCTCCTTGCATTTCTATTTGATACTCGCACTTTAATATATTATCCTCTTAATTTAGTAAAGTAGCAATCCCCTCTTTTAATTTATCACCGACACATGGAAAGTGAATACTAATTTTTTTTGTGTGCAAAATCCTGAGTGCGCTAATCATGTGTCTGGGTTTAGCGATTTCATGTTGTCGTGTGCCGGGTCCAAGTTCCCTGTCGGCACAGTGCCTTCCAGATGTCTTGTTTGTTTATAGGATGGGGCGTGCCGTTGCCGGTTGGTGCCAGGGGTACATTTTTTGTTTTTGTTTTTTCATACGGTGTGTATATTATTATTTTGCACCACCCCGGGTTGGTGGGGTATGTCTGTCACCACTCTGCTAAATGATGCTGTCCCCACAAGGCCTCATATAGCCGTATCTGTTGGGTGTAGCTCCACGTCACCCCTTGGGGGAGGGGTAGTAAGTATCTGGAGAGCCTCAGTGATATTTTTCAAGCCCCTGTTCTTGTTTGCTTGGTCACTATTCAGATGGCTGATATTTTTCAAGTCGTCCATCTGTCCCCTGTATTTTTGCATCAGCAGTTCCATCACTGTGCTCAGCATAAAAAAAAGTGAAGTGTAGCAGGTGCCTTATTTTATTATTTATGATTTCTTGGCATTGGACGTGGGTGAAATTGTACGTTGGTAAAATGTATGAAAATTGACTTATGTGCCTTTGAGAGTGAACGCATGATTTATGAAAGCCACGTTTAAAACGTTACCTGCTGTGAAATAGCCAGCTGTGCTGCCACTCCAAATCTGTTATCATGTGTGCAAAGTGAGCGTGTTTATTCCCGCTGGTATTTCTGTCGTTGTGGAGGTTAAAGTTCATTCCTATCTCTAGTAAGCAATAAAAAGGCACCAAGCTCAATGTCTAGGCAGGTGTGGCCAACTCCAGTCCTCAAGGGCCACCAACAGGTCAGGTTTTCAGGATATCCCAATGACTGAGCCACCTGCGCTGAAGGAGGGATATCCTGAAGACATGTCCCGTTGATGGCTCTTGAGGACTGGTGTTGGCCACCCTTGCTCTAGGAGTTGATGGTCTTTGTGTAGCGAGCAGTAAAGCGCATTAGGACATCTTCACACGTAAATTACTTCTTTGCGCCTCTGCCCTGTTCGGTTGGTATGAGCTTAAAAGTGGCAGCCTGCTCTGCTCACTATTAACCCTTAAGGTGCTCCAAGACAGTCATGTCATGGGGTCCGGCACACCAAGAGCCCCATTACGTGTTGGCCTCGTCACGCCCTTAGGGGAGATTGCGTGCAGGAGCGCAGGGCGCGTTCTGTACTAGAGGAGTGGAAGAGGACGCCTTTTCCGGGTTAAGGGAGGCTGAGATCATGTACATGATTGCACTTTTGCCGAAGGGGCCGCGGCACTCCGTTGCTATGGACCTTTTTGCAACCAAAGGGTTAAACAAATGTCTGTCTTTTTGCCATTGCCAAGTGCATGTGGTGCAATTCGTAGCAATCCCGTCCTTTTTTCAATTCTGTAGTTGCGTTCTGGATAGATCAGCTGCTAAAAATTTGCCTCTGGGAGGTTAAAATGGCTGTTGTCATTAACACTTTATTAAGGCTACAGCAGTTGCCAAATAACGGCTGAGATCTCGGTCAAAAAATTAAGAATGAAAAATGTTTTTTTTTTATGCGGTGCTAATCTATTTCTATCAGGTTACGGTAAAATATATTTTATTGTTTTAGGGGATCCGACAGCGGATTTAATATTGGATTGCATTATTTTTAGCTAATGTCTTGTTGCTGTTGCGTGCAGTAAGACCATACACGCAGTGATTATCTACCACTCACAATTCAGCCGTTCCTTTTACATATGTGATTTTTGAACCATTGAGTCATAAATATAGATGGATATATTATAAAGATATATTATATACATTTTTTTTTTTTTACTGAATTAAGAGGTGGCCCCACTTATTCAGGGAACCAAAAACCAGCAAATCTGTATAGCTGGGTGCTTGTGTTAGCTAATAATCTTGATATACTGTACTTTCTATATGTTTTTAATTTCCTTTTGCAAAATACAAATCTATTAAAGCAGATCTTTAATGGATTAGTAAAACTGTGTTGATGGGGAACTGTTTCCACGTATACGATAAGCTATTTGTAATTTCCAATTATAACCATCTGGTTATTTTCTGTATAATAGGAATTGATCACGACAGAGCAGCATAAGTGAACTGCATCCGCTAGCCTGTAACCCTTCAAAACCTATCCATTTCCATTAATCCTATATGGGCCTCTTCAGCTGGTCAGCCAGCTCTGAGAAACCCAACAAATAGGTTGTCGTACTGAAGAAGAATGTAGTAAAACAATACAATACAATTAAAACAAAATATGCACAATAACATTAAACACACCTGTTGCTTTGAGATTCTTTTCAAGAGCCATACACTAACACATGCTTAAAATAAGTCATTTGTGTGTCATCAAGAAGTAGAAATATTTTGCAAGGAACAGTAATGTCACATAAACCTTTCCTGTCTCTGTCTCTTCAAAGAGATGTGGTATATGTGGTGCTCAGAATCGAACCGGTAACTTCATGTACATATTATTAATAAGACCATAAGCTTGGTGGTCTGACGATGACGGAGTGCCCCTCAATAATGCAATAAATGCGTGATGACTGTAGGGGAAGTGACAAGTGGAGTCAGTTGGGACAGCCACCGTGATGTACACAATAATCACCCTGACAGTATAATAAGAAAGGAACTATGTCCATTGAGTAGCAGGATTTGGATAAGGCACATTGGCACTTTACCTGCTCATCCAGGGGGTACTCTCAGGATCAGTAGCGTGCAGTCCATCAAATGAGGAGTCCAAGAGGGTGGTTGGTGTAGACAGAGCACAGCTTCAGACGCCCTGCAATGTGAAGCAGGGAAAACAAAACCAGGCCACTACGCAGTAGTATCAAAAAAAATGTATTAAGCCAGAAAACACATACAGGGAACAAAAATAGGACAGATAGAACGCACCTACGCGTTTCGTACAATAGTAGGTGCGTTCTATCTGTCCTATTTTTGTTCCCTGTATGTGTTTTCTGGCTTAAAACATTTTTTTTGATACTACTGCGGAGTGGCCTGGTTTTGTTTTCCCTGCTTCACATTGCAGGGCGTCTGAAGCTGTGCTCTATCTACACCAACCACCCTCCTGTCTCTGTCTCTCTCTGTCTCTCTCTGTCTCTGTCTCTCTGTCTCTCTCTCTGTCTCTCTCTCTGTCTCTCTCTCTGTCTCTCTCTCTGTCTCTCTCTGTCTCTCTCTCTGTCTCTCTCTCTCTCTCTGTCTCTCTCTCTGTCTCTCTCTCTGTCTCTCTCTCTGTCTCTCTCTCTGTCTCTCTCTCTGTCTCGCTCTCTGTCTCGCTCTGTCTCGCTCTCTGTCTCTGTCTCTGTCTCTCTCTCTCTCTCTCTCTCTCTCTCTCTCTCTCTCTCTGTCTCTGTCTCTGTCTCTGTCTCTGTCTCTCTCTGTCTGTCTGTCTGTCTCTCTCTCTCTCTGTCTGTCTCTGTCTCTGTCTGTCTCTCTCTCTCTCTGTCTGTCTCTGTCTCTGTCTCTCTCTCTCTCTGTCTGTGTAAATTATACGATATCATACAGAAATCGAACCCAGGACGTTTCATATGCTAGTACCAATTCTTTACCTGCAAGCCAAGGGATTTGTGTGATGTCAGACTCTAAAAACAAACTTAATATATAGTACACAGTGCAATCCACTGTGCTGTAGATGTTAAGTATATTTATAGAGTCTGTTTTATCACACCAATCCTGGCAGGTAGGGAATTGATACCAGCATATGAAAGGTCCTGGGTTCGATTTCTGCATGTATATTATATAAAATGTGTTCTTGTTCAATTCTCACGTGTGTGTGTGTGTCCCCGTTAGGAAATGTTTTTAAATCAGGAGCCACGCTCAGACCGCGTTATAAGCAGATCCACGTTGTAGCGGATTGCGCTATTGTGTGTGTGTGTGTGTGTGTGTGTGTGTGTGTGTGTGTGTGTGTGTGTGTGTGTGTGTGTGTGTGTGTGTGTACGAAATGCTATTTTCTTCATCTCTAACGTGTGTCCTCCTGGGCACTTAATATTCAGATGTTTGTATCTCCTGAACAGAGCATCACATTTTTAGAAATATTGGAAAGGACAAGGCGAGCGATCTCAAAGTAAAATACAGAAAGGCAATTACCGGTAGCGCAGACTTTAAAAAAAATAATATAATAATAAAACAAAAGCTCATACAGCCTGTATTGCTACTTTGAGCTGAGTGACCTGGGCCTTAAAGCTGCAGACTAAACAATATCCCACATGTATTTTTTTTACATTTTTATTATAATAAATCAGTTCTGTACTATGAGAAAATACTTGTAGTCGTTAAAAAAAACAACTCTGACATTTCTGATGTATTATGTAACAAGCATTTTTGATTCTATGGCAACCATTTACAAAGTCACCCTTCCTCTTCTGAAACAGGCTCTGGCACACCCCTTTTTGAGCCCTGCCCCCTCTCTAGCAGTTCACCAATTGTATCTAGTGACTGCCTGGTCACATGATCTTCCCCCCAGAACTTTGCATCTTTGGTTCTCTTTTGCTGCACTGACAGCCATTTAGTGAACCCCCAAGCAAAATCTTCGCCGATCGATTACAGGAGAACGGATCACTTGGCAATTTAGCTAATTACTTATTGTGTGGATTGTATTGATGCACATATTAAAGGGGAATATAAATGTAAAAAAACAGCAGCTTGGACTGCTGCCTTAAAGCAGCACTCCAGTTTTCTTTCTTCTAGTATTAGGATTGAAGCAGGGGCTGTCCGGAGCTGAACTACGTTCATTTCTGCTCCGATGACACCCTGCTTCCTGAGATGCTTGCCTCCGTAGGGGGTGCCAGTATCTCTCCTATTGGCCCACAAGACGCGGGGTATTTAAAGCCGCTATTGTTATCCATACAGCCCAGTTGGAGCTGCTATATGAAGATATCGGCACACCCTACAGAGTATCTCGGGAAGCAGGGGTTCCCAGGAGCTGAAAGTAACACAGATCAGCTCCCGAGACCCGCTGCTTCAATCCTGTAACGTAAAAAACAAAACCAGAAATGCAACCTGGAGAGCTGCGTTCAAATGGGTCACAAAAGATGTTCACATTGGTCGTCCTGTTATTTCCCTGCTGCTTTCTCCCCAGTTTTTCATGGTTCATGTCGCTGTAGCTTTTAACATTTATTTTTTTCTTTTTCCCCGGAGGGACTAATAATGCATTCCATAGAAGCGGTAAAGTTTGCAGAGCAACTTGTAATGTAGTTTAAACTTAAAGCACTACTGGTATACCCCACCCAAACAAAGTGCCCCCACCCCCAGGTTTAAAGTAGGGGATCCAGAGCTCAACCACATGAATTTCAGTTAGTTGCTAGAGGTTTATATACGGTGTATTACCCCTGGAACTCACCAGGTAAGGTATCTTTTTCAGGTGCTAGTAGAAACCACTACAGGATGATGCAACTATAAACTATAATTAAAGTTGCTGCACACTGTTACAATTCAAAAATAGTATATTGTCACAAACCTTAATATAGCATCAACATGTATATAATCTCTTCATAGAGAGAGAAATACAGTGCACGCACACGCTACAATATTCAAATTACAGAGATTATGCTGAGATTACAAACGCAGACGTCCATTTAGTCCCCACCTAGAGGGCAAATTGCACATTAAGGAGTGAGGACATTAATTTGTAAGCATTATTTTTAAGATTGTGTTAGTGACACGATAAACAACAACAATCGCTTGAAGGTAAGACGCAAGTAATAGACTTACAAAATGTTATAAAATTAAAAAAAAAAATTGTTTTTGATCTTTTTTGTAACCTACAGTTTATTGTATTCAGTCTTAAATAGTATAATGATAAACTGGAACAATAGTGATGTGATACCGACCAATCTGCTATTTGGGATACTTTGAGGAATAAGTAACTCATGGCATGCTTGTTGGGGCCTGTTGTCACCGTTGCTGCTTTCAAAACTTTGTTCCCCTCCTCCCCCTTGACCCATACCTGCATCCTTTTTTTTTTTGGTGTGTTTAACACCCCACCTGGGAAAAAAAATAATAGTATTTGGTCTAAATAATGTATTTTGTCTCAAGCCCATCCCCTCACATAAAAAGAAAACTTGATCACAGTGGATCCCTTAAACACAGGGTGTTGGACTACCTGAATAAATTGTATTCTTGAAAAAATAAAATAAAGATAAGCTGTAAATTAAATTGGTTAAAGAAGAATACCCAAGAAAAACTCCCTTTTCTTCCACGTCCTCTGACAGGCCAGATTGGAATAGCTTCTCCTTCCAGCTGGGGTAGGACAAGAACTTCAGTGACCAGTATAAAGGTGTGGTCCATCCCTGGTCCATTATTCTTGTCCTACCCTAGATGGGGGATGGATGCAGGCGTTCCGCTTGCTAAAAGGTTTTCCTCTTGAGGAGGGTTTCCTCTGAATTATCTGCTGTATGGCTGCCGTTTGCGGAGGGGATCCAGCGGTACTGCAGCCCCGGTAATGGCGCTGCTCTGCAGCTTCCGGCTCAGCGCAAGGGCCCGTGCAGCCTGCAAGGGTATTAGAACTGGTCGGAGTCATTGTGGCACAATGCGGCTCCGTCCATTTCCGGTTGGAGGGACATGGAGAACGCTGGATCTGTACACCAGGTAGTTGTCCCATTTTCTTCCTTATCCACTGTTCCTATGGGGCAGGTGTACTGGTGTTTTTAAAATGGCAGCTGTAGCGAGGGACCATTGGCCTTGGCAGTCTCAGCAGGCGGCTCACGTGATTTTAAGCCTAAAAAGGCTGTTTAAGAATTGTAAATATTGTGCTGAATCTGATGTGAAACTCCACACTTTATACGAAGAGATTTTGTTCAGACTGCCTTAAAGTGATGGACGAGGAAGGGCTTTCTCCGTTACGTTGAGTGGATGAAGACGTTGCTTCAGTCATTTGACAAGGTTCAGTCTGACGCACCTGAAGAGATCCAAATCTACGGGATCTCTGGATCTGGAGTGTCACGTACGGCTCACCGGATAGCACATGACCTGTATATGGGACAAGAGTTAATACAGAGCTACGCATCTGATTCACTTTTCTCCATACATAGACCCTCAAATGAATCCCATTTCCCCTCAATGCATCCCAATATACTATCTGTCAAGAAAAGCACACTTGTGAGCATGTGACATACAGCAAGGCCCCGCTTCTTGACGATCCGCTGATACGGCGGCACCGAGAAGGGGGCCGCCATGTCTCCTCAGAAGCTTTTGCCACCGGCGCGCATGCGCAGAACGTAGCTTGCGCGCGCAGAACGTAGCTTGCGCGCGCAGAACATAGGTTGTGCGCGCACAAGGAAAAATGCCGGGTTGCGTATGCGCACAAGGGGGAAAATGCCGGGCTGCGCATGCGCACAGCTGAAATTCGCCAGTTCTGCTTTCCGCCGATTTTCACTATACTGCGGGCCTTTAGAACGGATCCGCCGTATGCCTGAGGCCCTGCTGTATATGCAACCAGGCTTAATACACACATCCAACTCACTGCCTCAACTTTCTCCATCGAAAGGTACTTAAAATGAGTTAATCTTTATCCATGCTTTGTTACAATATATATTTAACCCACTGCCACCACTCAAGAAATATCAAATATGTAATAATTTGCAGTCTCATGATCCCTGTTTATTAAGAAAATTATGCAAAATGTGTCCGAAAATGTAAATTACAATCTTCAAAGCATACAACAGTTCAATCGGAGCCCAAAGTATTACTTAAACTTTAAAAACCGGTGCCTTAAAGTCCAAATATGTATCCAAAACTGCAGATAAAAGTTGTGACTTAAACTTTAATATACAAAAAGTACAGAGCTTCTAACACCGGTATATCCAATTTCATCAAAAGAATAAGGATAAACAAAGAATTCCTATACGTTGCCTCTAAATATGTATAAGGTTTCTTCCTCACAAAGGTATTGAGTTGAAAAATATGAAACTTCACATCTTGTTGACGTCAGATACTCCCTTGGTTGAAATCTACTTCATAATTAAAAGTAGGGTTTTATATTACAAATTCTCTTAATTGAGAACATAAACCCACCTTTGTGTTTTCAATCCACCACTTTCATCACTCTGACATTTTTACGATTTTAGAAAAAAAACCTTTTCTTTTGACATTTAAACGTTGCCTTAATATATAAAATACTTCATAACTTTGTTTCCATAATACTAAGATAAACACTATCTTCTCTGTTGCGTCTGTGTACATAAGATACACACCTGAATGACATATGATCACCTACTGTCTATTTTCACAGGATAAACAGATTTTAGAGATCATACATAGAAAATCTAGGGTTTTGGTATAATTTGATTTGTGTAATTGCAATGGTTACAAATATCTATTCTTGTAACGTTTGGCAAACTATCAACTTTTGGGTCTGTAGTGCTAGATGTGCCCCCATATACTCTGCAGAATCCCTCAAAGAATGCCCTTTTGGGTACATATAAAAGGGTCCTGTTTATTCTAGTCAGGGAAGCCATATTTCAAGCCCCCCCCCCAACCCCCCTCATACAAAACCAGATATCCTTTATCCTTCGATCAGTACCTAAAAGTAGTCATGGATGGGCAGTTAGTCCTGCAATAAAACAATTGATGTATCTTTAAGATGATTTGTAACCAACGTTAACCTCGTGTCAGATTTGATTAAAATGCTTAATATCATGAGATCATTACATGGAGTATGAGGTTTTTACAAATGATCAAGGGAGTTATGCTGAGGTGAGGAAGAGGAATGATCTTCATCTGAGTAAGGAGGAACCCAGAATGAAATGGGAGCCTTAAAGTTAGACTCCATAGATAAACTGATTAAGAATGAGGGCAATTCTGAATAGAAGACGCAATGGTAAAGTAATCTTCAATGTAATTCCTTAGGCTGCGGCCCAGCTAGCGCTGAGCGGGCGGTGCTTGGCGAGGTGACTTGCATATATATATATATATGCAAGTCCCCGCTCACGCGATGCACGCCCGCGTATGCGCGGGCACACACGCGATGCGCTTAAGTAAATAAAAAAATTATACTTACCCGCTCGCTCAATATTCTGCAATGCCACCACCTTCCCCCGCGCGCGAGCAGACGCAGGACACCCGCCACGCATGCTTTGAGCGCAAGCGCGCTCAGCGCTTGCAGGGCCGCAGCCTTATTTAACATTTAATTGAGACCCTTTCAGCGTTGGCATTGTTTAAGGATATCTATCCCAGATAATGTCAGCACTAAGTCTGGACATACAAATTGTATTTACCTGTTAAACACAGGCGTCTCTTACCAAATGAGCCGTATGTCTTTGATCCAAGATATATATCAACTTATAGAGCCACAGATTTAAGGACATTTTTATTGTTTAAATACTATTCCAAGTGTTTAAATATTTTTTTTTTTAAAGCTTTTGTTTGCATTCCAGCCATTCATTCCTTTTACTGTGCACAGCCACTTGTTTTGCTTCGTTTTACCTCTCCATGCCACAGGAAGCACGCTAACGGAACTTCCATCATCAGGGATCCTGAGAGTATTGTGATACGCACTTAGCTCTGTGGGTACTATTCAGCTATATATGAACTTTGGAGAGAATTTTGTGTTGTCCTTTGGAAGGCAGGTGACACAATTCTCGAGACACCTGCAGCCCAGCAGTTCTCTGTTTCTAATAGAGCTGACCCCAGTACATGCCTAATTGTGAGCTCACCCTACCTGCCAAACATCTTAGATCTTTTACTCATGATCTATTTACAAATTATTTTGAAATAACCCCAAGCCACTACAGAAACATTTTGTTTATATCATATACCATCAACACGGTACCTTGTACCTTTAATTTTGGCTGATACAACACAGCAACTGCCATATAGGTTTTGAAGCACTGGTACTGGACTTTGGTCCTTCTTTTTTTTTTTTTTTTGTATGCACATGATGATTTAAAAAACAAAACAAAAAAAAAACTTTTTATCCAGATTATGGCTGGATTATTAATGTAGAAAAGAGTGATCCAGTTCTTTGTAGTTGTCAGCCAAAAAGGACTTGTCCTTGCCAGTCACCAAAGCCCTCCAGATCCATAAAAGAAGGTAACGTCTTCAGGAAGTTTCCAAGGTTGTCAAAAATGCAGTTTATGCATATGATGGAGCGCCTCAATTCGGTAATTAAAGTGGTATCTTGGGCCATGTTCCATTCAAGACAATTACACAAAAATTTCCTATGATTTGGAGGTCAACGAAATCCCACGAATCACATAATGCGGTTATTCTGGGCCATGAAGAGCAGTCTCCAGTCAGGGACCAAGAAGCAGAATTTGTCTGCATGATTTCTGCTATCTGGTAGGTGTTAAAAACCGACACGTGTCAAACGATGGGTAGCTGTCTACCATAGCAAATTACTTCCGTCAAGCCAGGAGAAGTCTATTCCCATCAATCTGCTGGAGGTCCAAGCTTTATTTTATTCCATTAAAAGTCTGCAAGGCATGTTACGTGGTTCCCCATTCAAAATCCTGTCGGACAATGTTACATCGGTAGCATGTCCCAACCTCCAAGGTGGCGGCGTTCAGAAGCGTCAAAGATGTTGGCCTGGGCAGAACAAACGGTTTCATGCATCTCCGCTACATATATTTTGGAAGACAGAGTAATTGCGAAGCAAACTTTCTGAGCAGACATCTGGTTCGGCCAAGACAATGGGAACTAAATTAACAGGTGTTAGATCAGATAGTACAGAAGTTGGGCCGATCGGTGATGGATCCGATGGTATCGACACACAACAGACCCGTTCAGATGTATTGAGATGTTGGGATCCGTGTGCAGTGGCATGGGATGCCTGCACGATGTGCTGAAGTTCTCATCCGGATTACATATTCTTTCCGTTACTGCAATCAGGAGGGATAGGACGCAAGTGATATTAATAGTCCCTTACTGGCTCGTGTGAACCTGGTTTGCGCATCTCGTAAGCCAATCTGTAGCAGTGCCATGAACTCTATCTGCAATCCCAACGTTATTGTCCGGGTCCTATACATCATACAAACCCTCAATTTTCTAAAATTGACGACATGGAAATTGTGAGGGGAAATTCCTAAAGTTTCTGACCAGGTAATAACCTTGATGCAGCCTACCAAAGTGGAAACTTTCCAATGTAATTTTTAAATGGTCTTGGAGTTCTTACAACAAAGAATTTATTGGATTGAAACCAGCGTCCGTAAAGGTCCAAGTGGCAGCATTGTGAGATTGCTCTGGTCCCCATCATTCGTATGTTTATTAAAACTGCAACCAGGATCAAACACAACTCCCCTCTAGTCAAACTGAATAGTGAAACATTCTTGTTACAATGACTGGTTCTGACGCAGAAAAGTGATCACACACAAGTAGCACTGTGATCGAATCCATGGGCGCGCAAACTTATTTTGCTGCGCCCCCCTGTCTTGCTACCTCCGTTCCTGTGTCGTCAAATGACGACACCGGGTCTTGTGACGTCACATGACCCCGCTGTGTCATTTGACGCCACGTTGCCATGGTCACGTGTCCAGAAGCCGGCTAAACCTTGGTAAGTAGAGGTTGCAGAGGCCTCGCGTGGTCCCCCGGCATTTAATTTAAATGTCTCAGGGAAGAGCGCGAGACCTCTGCAGCCACCTGCACCCCCCCCCCCCAAAAGAAAATCTCACGTCCCCCAGGTTGTGCACCTCTAATTAGTGAAAGATTTCAAAGTGTAATTCTACCTATTCTGAGAACAGTTTGAGAATCGGTGCCTGTGGCGCTCACTGGTGCCTATGCAGTGAAACTATTCCCAAATGAACTCAATGAGAACGTGAATAAGAAGCTAGTGACCATAAGAGAGCCTTTCTCTCTCTTTTTTTTTTTTATTTGTCGAAATTGATATAACTCGAAGTACTGTTGTAGGGCTGCTTTTACCATGCAAAGCTCCTTGTTCTTGAACTCCTGGTTCCCTACACCCATAGATCATTGCTGCTACTTTGTGACTCGCTAGTGTTCTTGAAATCATGTAGTATTCTTTTTAAATTCTGTTTTTGCACATTTAGGATTTCATACAGTTCTGTTATCCAGCAGGAAGCAAATGTCAGCGCAGTCTTTCCCTTTTAATTTGGAAATGAGCTCAACAGGTATTGCCCATGTTCTGTAATCCTCGGCTTGGAGCGATGGTTCCAAAACTCTTTCCATACTTTTTAACAACCACAATCCCTTTCATGACCGCCTCAATTTTGTATACAGTACATCTATATTGGTTGTTTAATTGAAGAATAAAATAATTACGAATTATAACCTCCCTATTTAGCAGTAGCTTGTGTGTTTCCCCCCCCCCCCCCTCCCCCCATCTCTTTTCCACACACTGATTTATTTCTAAACATGTTTTCTTCGTTTTAATGAATCCCCTCCTGCCTGGCTCTCCAAATCTGTAACAAAGAAAAAACACAAAACAAAAAACCTGCATTTTATGTTCTTAGGGGAGGCCTAAAAGAGACACCCATACATGCGACTATCAAAATATTGTATTTAAAATCAACCTACTGTTACTATATAGTAGTTATTACAAACTGCATGTTGGAACAGGGGTCTCCAAAGTGTCGATCACGAGCGACCGGTAGCTCGCTGGCTGCCGGGGGCCCAACCGGCGCTGCAAGTTGGGCTGGCCAGAGATCAAGCCCTAATTCTGCGTCTGACTGCCAGGCCTCTAGTTGCTGCCGGCCCTCCCGGGCCCCTCTGCTGTTGGTTCGTACCGGACGTTAGTGCGTGTTTGGGGGGAGTGTTTTCAATGTTGAAAGCTATGTCTGATAAATGAAAATTATCTGAAGCTACTACATTACAGAAAAGGTTGGAGACACCTGTTAGAATAATGCATATTACCAGTTGACCTCTGGGAAGATGAAACGGCATCCCGCATCCCTCATCCTCCTACCCAAATCATTGGTGGTGTTGGATAATTTCTCTCTCTGGAGCTGCTCCGGTCTCTAGCTTTTTATGCTAGTTTTCGGGTACCTCTGCTGACACATGTCCGTGTACAATTCTGATTTGAGTAGATTTTCTGGACAATCACACTAGTTCCAAGATACTGACAACTGGTGAGGTGAGAACTTGGTATTAGATCAGCCACCAGTGCCTCGTATTTATGGCCCTCTTGTGCTAGTATTACTATACAGCTGTGTATGGTTAGAAATGTTATAGTATGAATGTTTGCAGTTTCTCGTATAAATCAGGAAGGAAGCTGTTTTCCCTGTGAATCAGATGCTACTGGAATGCAGTTTCTTTCTAGATTTCACACCTTAGTGTGTGTATCTATATCTGACCTGAATGTGTTTACATATGCGCGCGCACACATTTCAATATTCAATTTTTGTTTTGTCTGTGATATCAGCATTAATGCAAATTTCTAGAAAAGTGGCCCTGACTGACCCTATGGGACCCAAAACATTAGTACTTCATTCCATATGTATTCCATACATTATTGATTAAGAATGTTATTGAATGCTTTCACGGTCACCTAAAAAGCTTCTCGGAAACACAGGGCTCTTTAAATTGCTAATCATTTCACACTTGTAGAATTTTCCAAGAAATAAATTAATTACCTTGGTAGCATAAACATATTTTTTCCCTTCCTGTCCATGAGGGTTGTCTGCTCTAAAAATATACTCTAGGCTCGTATTGAAAATCCTCTGGGGTTTGCAGATGCTGTTCAAGAATACATGTAACCTAATCATTTCCTCTGCTGCCTCCCAATTTGGGATTTTTTTATATTGCTGGTCTTAGTTAGTGTAGAAAGAAATTCCCTTTTGGTTTACAGCAATTTTGAATTTGGTGTCAGTAGAAACGCTCGCACGTTGCAAATTGGCAATAGCCGAGGTGGAAATGTACATTTCATATATATTTTTTGGACATCTAGAATGAAGCTCGAAAGCGGCAAATTTTAGGGGTTGTATAGATCCTCTAATCTCCGAGACATACTTCAGATTTTGTGCAATTGACTTCTGAACAATTCCACGGTTTCTGATGTTCATTGCAACCAAAAACACAATGACAAGGCCATAAAAATTCTGTGAACGCCAGTTGCCAGAAATCAAAATTTATACCTGAGTTGAGCAACAGCCATGTAGGACTTTGCTAATGAAACTGCGATACAGCCAAACCGTGCACTAAGCGCAGTCTCCAATTTTAAGTCACTGGGATTTGCCATGCGATTGTTCCCCGATCGGCACCATCACAGTTTAGTGAATAACCCTCTTGGACATCTCATGCACCTATATATTGGATATATTCTTTAAATCCGGTGTAAAGCTAAAAAAAATTGATAAATGACCCTTCGTATTTATCTATTTCCGTGTAGTAACGCCAAAGTACTACAATAAAAAGCAAAACAATGTTCAAGGAAATACTGCCCATATTATGGCTGTTTTAACTTTACAAGTGTTCGATGTGTTTCTGGACTCTTATTTAGTAACAAAGGAGTGACGGGGTAAGGTGGTATGATGCCTTTTTATAGAACCAACACGTAGTTATGTTACAAGCTTTTGAACCTCTCGGGGTTCTTCATCGGGTATGACAGAAAATTCTGCCATACCTGATAACCCCCAAAGAGGTTCCAAGGCCGCGCTTATAGTGCCGGCGACGTCGCCCGAAAACAAATACATTGCCGCCGCCGCGTGCGCTTATAGTGCACGCGACGGAGCGGAAACTGGAAGCCGGCAAAATGTCATTTTTCAAGGGCTGTCGCGTCACGTGACGGTCCTTGAACAAATCAAATTGCTGGAATCCCGCGACCCCCGCCGCCCGGCGAAACATAATTTTCGCCGGTGGTGACGGGTGGCGTCGCCAACGACGGCACTATAGACCCGGCCTAAAGCTTATAACATAAGCTACTTGTTGGTCTACTAAAATGCATCATACCACCTTACCCCCTCTCACTCCATTGTTACTACATGGTAGAAAGGACCAACACTGCTACCCTTTCTATGAGCTGGGTACGCATGCCGGTGTCCATTTAAATCCGCATTTTGCAAGCTTATTGTGTCTGATATGCATTGTGCTTGTGCCTGTTTGTTGCATGAGGTTTTGCTAAGAGCAGCTGCCTTCCCTCCTCTGCTTTGTACCATCTCACGCCCTCGCCAGCTGCGTCTTCACCCATACAAGAAATCGTGGCGTGCCATGGCAACAAACTCTGTAGCACCGTGTTTTGCCGGTGGCACATGCTACCGACTCAATCACCAGTAAGTGCCAAAGTGGAACTTTTATTTCATATAGCTGTTTGCCAGGGTAGAGGCCACAGTTTAAATTTTTGGTTACATCCTAAATGTCTACAGAGAATGATTGAGTAATCCACAGTGCTTGAAGCTTCCATCTTCTCGTAAGTATGACAGCCAGAGCTGAATAACTATGATGGCGATTAATTGCATTAATGCTTTATTTAAGAAGCCATATTGGCATTGATTTAAGGGAATCTCTGAGAACCACGTTTAAATATTCTTGTAAATGTGCATTCCCAGTTAGATGACCATTTTTACGCATGTTGGCAAGTATGCCAGCTTTTATTGACCCCATCACTACCAAAAGGATTCTGCATTCTTTGTCAGTGTTGTCTGGCCCTTTAGCAGCAAAGGGGTTAAAATGGGTGCAAGGATCGCACAATTGCGAAGTCTCTGCTGTTTTGTTGTTAAATGGATCTGAGGCAAAGCCCAGGACTCGTTAACTGTCCCTTTACAAAACGTACAGATTTTCATCTTCTTAAACCCTTTGAGTAAGACTAAATTCACAGTTTATTTCAACAAGTCCACTTCCATACATTAAATAACTCTAAAGGAACAAAATGTTTGAAGAATTATGTTTAGATATTTAGCTTCAAATCGTACAACTAACGAGCAGAATATTTTGTGGGCAGCGGGGAGTATCCCACGGGCGACGGGCAGGGCGGGGAGTATCCCACGGGCAGGGCGGGGAGTATCCCACGGGCGACGGGCAGGGCGGGGAGTATCCCACGGGCGACGGGCAGGGCGGGGAGTATCCCACGGGCGACGGGCAGGGCGGGGAGTATCCCACGCGCGACGGGCAGGGCGGGGAGTATCCCACGCGCGACGGGCAGGGCGGGGAGTATCCCACGGGCGACTGGCAGGGCGGGGAGAATCTCACGGGCAACGGGCAGGGCGGGGAGAATCCCACGCGCGACGGGCAGGGCGGGGAGTATCCCACGCGCGACGGGCAGGGCGGGGAGTATCCCACGCGCGACGGGCAGGGCGGGGAGTATCCCACGCGCAACGGGCAGGGCGGGGAGTATCCCACGCGCATTTTTTTTTTTCTCCCTGGCTACAGATAAATTGATACAATGCTCAGTGACGGCTGCAACTTTGGACTCCTGCAGCAATCAAAGGCCTAACCTCTCTCCACCTGAGTGTTAACCCTTAGCATAAGTGTGTGCGTATTAAACCTCACCCTTTTTTTTTGCTTCCGTACACACACACACACACACACACACACACACACGTGTACACACACACGTGTACACACACACGTGTACACACACACGTGTACCACGTGTACACACACACGTGTACACACACACGTGTACACACGTACACACACGTACACACACGTACACACACGTACACACACGTACACACACGTACACACACGTACACACACGTACACACACACACGTACACACGTACACACGTACACACACGTAAGGAAGAAATGTGAAATTAAAAAAAATTGTAATGAATGGAGTGTGTATTTAAAGGACCATTTTGTTGTCCTTACAGTAGGGCATATCACCAGCTGATTGCAGGGAAAGTAGAAGCTGGGTGCTCGGCAGTGTGGAAGGAAGGAGCACATTGCCCAGTCACACTGACTTGTACAGATTGCACCTCCGTCACAGCCACTTCCTGTTTCTCCTTTAAGGAGCTTTTACCCAGAGTTCAGAGATTGAGGCGTTTGTGCTTTTTGGGCTGTGACCTCAATTTGTCTGAGGACTTTAAGAGGACTAAAAACAAATTCCTATAGTTAACCCATTCAGTACTAAATTGATGAATCTGTTAACACATAACACTTATTGTTGCAGTATCATACAGGGATTTATTAGAGACAGTCCCTCCTACAACCAGTGGGAACTGATGCCAGTGACCTGTTTATGGGGTTACATCTCGGGGATGGACTGGTAATTTTAACCCATTTCTTACACTTATAAGGATTTTAAAATATATATTTTGTTATTTTTTTAAACATGGTGATCTGAGGTTTGGGAGATGGTTTGATTTCCTCTGGTTTGCTCCCTTTTGTGTGATATCTGTGTTCAGCAAGTGCTTGTTAGCCCGATTCCCCGCTCCCCACCTTCATATCTTTATTGACTCGCTGATCATGACTTTGGTCCAAGGGAATGAAAATCCCCTTCCCATTCAATGTTGTAATTTCCCCAATGTGAAAGCAGAAACATATTTGCCATTAGCGTGGTTCAATTGCCTTAAGGAAACCATTTGGACGGTTTAAAAATACTTACAAAAGAATGGCCGGCTAATTGGCATGGCTCCTTCAACTGAATATAAGCCAAGCTGTCCTTTACCTGTTGCAGCATTGTAAATGGCTGGTCACTAATGAAGCTCATTGTTTTCTATTTGTTCAATTCTAATAACTTTGTCTTTATTATATTGTGTTACTTAAAACCTCTCTTAACAATTCTTCATTCGTTGGTAATTGGCTTTCTGTTGGAGCAGGGGTGCTTAACTCCAGTCCTCAAGCACCACCCCCTCTACTGGTCAGGTTTAAGGATATGCCTGCTTCAGCACAGGTGGCTCAATCAGGTGGGTCTTTGACTGAGCCACCTGTGCTGAAGCAGTGATAGCCTTAAAGCTGCAGACCATGGAATATCCTACATTTGTTTATTTAAAAAAAAAAAAAAACATCCGTTTTGTACCATGAGAAAATACTTGTAGCATTTTATTTTTTGGAACTAATTTCTTTTTTTTTATTTTTTATTATGTATTCTAAAGTAACAAGCATTTTTTAATATGTATTGGGGGGGAGCAGAGGTCTTAATGTGTTTTGTTTGGGGGGGTTGACAGAAGGTGTAAGAGTGAGACGCGTGGGGGGGATGTGAGTGAGACGGAGGGGAGAAAAATACATGGGAAGACGGGGGAGTAGGGGGGCTCGGGAGGTGTGAAATGGGGGGGCTCGTCGGTGTGACAGGGGTGGGGGGATCATTATACCGCCGACGGGGAAAAGAGGGTCCGGAAGTAACTAGTCCTGGGCCCTGAGATGTGTCAGTGGCCCTGCCAAAGATTGTTCACGTCAGGTAATCGCTCATCTTGCTGCACATGTAATGTTTCTAATTGGCTACTTTAGATGCCACCCAGTAGTTGTGTAATTTCTGCGCGTGTGTGTGTGTGTGTGTGTGTGTGTGTGTGTGTGTGTGTGTGTGTGTGTGTGTGTGTGTGTGTGTGTGTGTGTGTGTGTGTGTAGATAAATGATACTGCACTAAAAATTGTAAGCTATCCAACACTAGGCTAAAGCAGAAATGTTACAAGAAGCTAAACCGGAATTTTTTTTTTTTAATGTATGGACCTTTTTGGAACAGAACCTGTATTAACCTTACTCTTGCTGCTGAAGGGAACTTGTGTTGTTGGGCTGCGTCCATCGTGCAGGATATGGCGCGAGCTGCACAGCTTGCGCCGAAACAAACACTAGGACGCCAATGCATATGCACATAGTTCGCATGCACATTTGCTACAGAGAGAGTGGTGCTTCGCGATACAAACAAGTTTGTATTTCCCGCGCGACTCCAGATCAGAGTGCGGAAGCAAGCGCGTTCTACTGTGGACGCAGCCTACGTTCTTGGCCCAGGGGTTGACTACCAATAAATACATTGTGTTGTAAAACGAATGTGCATACATTTTCTACTTCATTATTATACCTGTTTTAATATTTTTAAAGATGTGTGACCGGTCTGTCTGTTTCTGGCCAGTCACTTTACGCAGTGCTCTTTATTTCTGATATTTCCTATGGTAGACAAGTGTTTTTGTTGAGTGAAATTCACCGAATTAACAAAAGATTAGGGAGAAGTCTCCAGAACATATCAATAATATAACAAATGGAAATGTTAGCACTAATCCCCCTGCATGGATCCGGTTCTCTTATATATATATATATATATATATATTTTTTTTTTTTTTGCGGCTTGAATCGGATGGGATCATCCTCATATTCCAGACTTGTTGGCATTCTCTCCTACGTTGTGTGTTTAAAAAATAAATAAATAAAAAATGATGGAGATGAAGATGTATATATTGAACTTCTGTCATGGTGGCCACTGACCATCTTCCTCCCTATGAGCTAAGCAGTAATGGTGCGGTCCTACGTTACTGTCCCTGACTGGCTAACTGCCCGCTTCCTCTATTTAGTGAGCCGTTTATATTCTCAGTGTGTTGGTGCAATGGAGTGGGTTGTATCTTATTTCTGCTGCATGGGCTACTTTTTGTTGTACAAATGGGACGCATTTTGAAGGCCAGTTTAGTAGACTAGTTTTTGACAGGTCTGGAAAACAGAGGGAAATATCTTGGAACGCTTATCTTCCAAAAAGACCACATCTGGTGTGCAAGATAATTTGCAGTGTTTAGGGAAGTTTAAATTCCACCAGAGCTTTGGGGAACAGCTGAGGCAGCCAGAAGAAGCAATTGTGATGTACTGGAATTCAGCAGACAAATGGATATATTCATTTGCATCGTGATGGTGTATTTTTAAGCAGCAAAGAAACTTGTTGAAGTGTGTGAAGTTGCTTAAAGATGCTCCAATGGGATCTGAATTACATTTAAGAGCCTCAGTGACACAAACCTGCAATGGTATACAGCATATTATAGACAGAAAACACAATAATGTGGGTTTGCTCTGTACTTCAAGGTAGGCTGTACAAGCTGTAAGTATGGGATGTTGCTGTTTAAAGGAGCAGTTCCTCCTATTTTTTTTCTTAAGCCTCCATTGTTTTATGCGCCCTCTTCCCGCTCCCCCCCCCCCACCCCCTTCCCCCAAGCGCTACTATTTTCAGCTTCTGAGACACCGTAGTTCCTGAGATACTGGTGAAATGAGTCCTTCAGGTGAAGCAGCAACATCATTGGTTGGGACTTCCAATTGGGTGGCCATTTAAAACCCCATTTTGAAACCAGGAAGCAATACCTATAACCACCAGTAAGTATCTTGGGAACCAGGGAGTCCCAGAGCTGAAAATAGCACAGTTAACCTCCTGGGGTACCTACTCCCCTCTACCTCCCTGGTTCCAATCCTGTACAAAAAGTGTGTGTGTGTCTCAAACAAGCAGAAGGAACGAGGATGAAGCTTGTGTAAGAAGTATGCACTGCAAATCGGTGCCATGTACAAAATGAAAGTATACAGACATTGAAAATTGATTCATTGCTGGTTTTCTGAATGTTTGCACAGTCTGTGCATTCTTCCGGTGGGTGCTCACCCAATTTGGAATGATGGTGATTTTCTAAATGCACGGTTTGGACCTATTCAATAGATATTGCTACACAAATGCAGCTCTGTGGCGTATGAAACATCCCAGATTCTTGGCATTTAAAGAGCTTGTGTTTTCTCATGCACTTTAAAATCACCATGGCAGCATCATTCAGATGTAAGGAAGTCTGCAATTCTCACTTTTTAGCAAACACAATAGTAACTTTTCCGTTTCATAATGACATGAGTTCTGCTGGACTATCTATGGCCATGAATGCAAAACCAGCAGCAAGTTACCAACACGTTCTAAACCCCAATGCTGCAGTAACGTCTACGTCTCACCAACTTTGTTGATCCTCTCTTTGTTCTGTTCAGTGTGTGTAGTTTAAATCTGTACTTTTATGTCTCCAATACGTTTTATTGGGCCTATTGATCACATGCTTCACAACACAAATGGCCCGAGGGGAGAAGATGAGCAATAGAGTGCTCCATTTAGTCAGTGTTCCCTTTTAGCTGTACAGCATATAATAAGTTAGGCTTGAACCTTTGCAAGTTGTCGCTATGAATGGGTTAGGGCTCCCAAATACTGCTACATTGCAAATACTGCTACATTGCATGTCCACACCCAAAATCCTCTGAGACTTCCTAGTTCCATCTGGATAAACCCCATACAACCTTTCTAGCTCTTACACATGTACATAACATAATGCAAATTTCAGGCAAGCGACCCGATGATTTGTAGAATGTAATGCTGATTAAGCATCTGGTTTTTTTTAATGCTTAAAAGTAAAACAAAGTAATTTATAAGGTTTCCAGATTTCTTTTCTTTTACATCCATAAATGTTGCTAGAACTATTTAGTCTCCACTCTCAATTTCCCCTGCTAATGTGTTTATGCCATTATGCTGTTGTGTTTATGCCATTGCACCCCCTGGAAACCTTATCTCCTTACAACCTTAAAATGTAACATGTCCTGGAATCTGCTCATAAATAGATTTCTTTTGATTTTATATAACATGACTGGGTAGCAGAGATGTTGTATGTGATGGAGAGCGTGACTAACGGACACTTGTGAATTATATAGATATATTCTATAGCATGTTGTATCCTGTCGGCTCTATACAAAAATGCAACAAGATCATTGATGTATAATGCAAACATGAAATCTATCTGTAGCACAGGGGAGCGCAACCTTGAGGGGCGCAAGATGTTCCTGGGGGGTGTGGCGGTTGGAGGCCCCGCGCTCTTCCCCCAAGGCATTTAAATTAAATGCCTGGGGATTGATTGCGTGAGGCCTCTGCAACTTCCCTTGTTTTCGGCAGCGTGACGTCAAATGACGCTTTGGGGGTCACGGTGCCATGGCAATGTGACGTCACTTGACGCCGGAGACAGGGTAAGGAGGGGAGCGAGCAGGCAGGGGGAAAAGTTTGTGCACCACTAGTCTAGCAGTGTTTTTCAACCACGATTCCTAGATTCCCCAGGGATCCCTAAAGGGTTCCCTGCAATTATCTGGTCATTTGAAAATGGTATCATATACAGAAAAAATTACAATGCATTTGATCTCAGACGTGCTTTTAGAGAGGGTTGGGGTTCATTACAATGCATTTGATCTCAAGAGTTGCTATTCCCCGGAAGGGAATGTAATTGTTACAGGGCTCAGAGAAAGGGGGCGGCCGATGAAATTGGTGGGGCATTTTAGTAGTTCAATAGACAGCAGCTGCACAGTTGGGATGTATTCATTCTCTGGCATGTTGTAAGCATGCGAACAATTTTCTGACATGTTGTAAGCATGTGAATAATAGGCCCAATAAAAGCATTTGAGACTGTAAAGCCCAGATACAAACACTTTAACCGAACAAAGAAAGAATCCACAAAGTTGTTGAGAAGCAGACTTTGCTGCAGCATTGTGTTGGTAACTTGCTGCTGGTTTTGCATTCATGGCCATAGCCCAGCAGCACTCGTCATTATTATGAAACTGAAAGTTACTATTGTGTTTGATAAAAAGTGAGAATTGCAGACTTTCTTGCATCTGAATTATGCTGCCAAGGTGATTTTTATACTTTGCTTCTTTAGCTGCACTTTTCTCCAATAGACAGTTACCCCTATTTATTTTATTAAGTCCCAACTTAATTTTTTTTAGCAGGGGGTTTCCGGTGTTGAACCATGTTTATTTCAGCTCTGTGGACCCCCTGGTCCTTGAGATACATTCCTGGGAAGGTGCTGCTGATACTGTTCCCTCCAGGGGAAACAGAATACAGCTTTTACATTTCCCTTGTGGCAAAAAGCACGGGTGATGCATGTGATTTAAACCTCCATGAAGTACCGGTGCAACACCAATCTAGTGTCACGGGCTGGTAAATCACAACGATGGCCTTTACATAACTATTGTCATCACACACGGCTGGTTCAGAGTTGCAGCTAAACTATATTTAGGGAAGTAGTTCTGTATCCCACACATGAATCTGCAAGTGAAGCACCTTTTTAAATCCTGCATGCAGCTAGTACAGAGTGTTTTCATTTCTAAATCTCTGGGTCCGGTTTCTCTGCAACGGGTGTCCTTGTCACGTTTTGAAGTAGATAAATTGGAAACCATTTGCATGAATTCCTTGTTCTTAAGATATAAGGGTATTCAGTGTGCTAGATATGTTTAAGGAATTCTCAAATTCTGGCTAAATGTACACGGATTGTTTTGGTAAGTGAATTTTAGATTGACACCTATAAATAGCTTTGTAATGTACAGTAGGTATGCTGTGTGTTCATTTGAAGTATGTCAGAGTTTCAATGGAATACAGTGTGGTCTTTGTCTACATATAACAAAGATTAACTCACAATAAAAGTGAGTGCTTACACTGACAGCATATAACAATGAGTAAATGGTGATAGGCATAGTGCTTTGTACAGATGCGACATATGCTGATTGAAAGGAATGCAGCAGCATATTGCGTGGCATTTCATTGCAGGCCCATCTGGAAGCATGAGGTCTTCAATAGCTCAAAAACAGGAGTCTGTGTGGTATTCTTTGGGGGTAAATCCCTTTTCCGTATAATGGAGTTTTTTCCGTATGTGTGTAAAGGATTCTTCGTATTTATCACTTTCTCCTAAAAGTCGTGACGTGCATTGAAAAATAATCCTTTCTATGCCACTCATATAAAGAGTAAACAATTTACTTTGTCTTGATGAATATACCAGCTGCTTTATCAAATGGTAACAAACCTAACAGATTTGCTTCCTGTGTACCATGTGTGGGATCGGTGTCCTTCAGCGTACAATATAATGGAACTAAAAACAGAAAACATGAATGGGATTTTAGAGGTAGCTTCTTTAATTTTTACACTATAATCTATATATAATTTAGTTTTTGTCTTCTGTGTTTTCAGATGTGGCTCTAATGGATTTACAATGCCAGAACTTTGTATTGATGGAAAACACATCAGGACATCCTAAACGTACCTGAGGAAGGAGACTGTTGTTTTTGGATGCCCTGAACATCGTTTAAGTTGACCAGTATTTAAGCCGAGCTGCAAAGAACCTTCCGTTGCAAAAGAACATCTTAAGTAGTGTGACCAGGCAACCCTCCTCCATATTATATATCCTACAGAAGTCCTTTTGTGAGTTGACCTTTCTCTTCTGCCACTTGCCATAGATCTGGCCAACATGTCTACCTCCTCGTTGCGCCGTCAGATGAAAAACATAGTCCATAATTACTCTGAGGCAGAGATCAAAGTGAGAGAGGCCACATCCAATGACCCGTGGGGCCCATCCAGCTCTCTTATGTCTGAAATCGCAGACCTTACCTACAATGTGGTGGCCTTCTCTGAAATCATGAGCATGATATGGAAGCGACTGAATGACCATGGGAAGAACTGGCGACATGTCTATAAAGTAAGGCTGCATTCACTTCTCATGCCTTTATGCTCTTCTATATTTAGATTATGAATGCTTCTAATATTACATTTTGAAGGTTTGTGTAAAGCAGACATTCTATATATTGTACTCTGTATGGCAACTGGTTTTTTTTGGGCTGTGATTTGTCCTATTTAAGTGTCTAAGTGTGCACCGTAACCCCTTAACCCTTTAAATATTGACTTTAGTTTTAGAGGTTGAGGCATCTGTAATTCTAATGAAATTAAGGCTAGTAGGACTGACTGATGGTTTTACAACTCTTTCCGACAAACCTTCCTCATTGGCTTTCTTGCTGTTTTGGTAGTTTTGATGTTGGAGTGGGACTGGTATAGGTTTCCTGATTGGGCAGCAAAGAGACGCCAATATTTTCCTCATTTCAATAGAGGACTTGAGTGGTATCATAGAAAGGTATTTAAACGGGCAGACCAACCTAGCATGCAAAGTTGTTTTTTCAAACACTTGTTTATTCATATCTGCTTCATTAGAAAGGCAGTCCTTCGAGCATGAATCGTCGTCTATGCGGAAAAATTAATTCATTTTATTTTCTTTTTTCTGCGAATCCATTGAATTCAAAATCTTGTTTGGACATTTTTTTTTTTTTCCACTTCATCGGTCAAGCCAATGAAAGCAGAATTATTAGATCAAACAAAACAACAAAGGGGAAAAGTCAGGATCAACAACTTACCCGTGTATACAAAAGTTTATAAATAGTCGCATTTCGAAAGGTTTGGTAAAGATAGACTATCCAAAGCATTTGGTTACTATGGAAACATTAAAGAAATCGTAAAAAAACAACCTTTTTTTTGTGTTTCATTTTAAATGGTGTCAACCACATTACATGTACCAGTGAAATGTTGCTGCGATGACTTCACTTTGGTCTTAGAAAGGGTTGTAGTTGGAAATGCCGGTCACCTAGGAAGCGGTACAAAAATCAGATTAAAAATAAAACAGTGGTCATTTGAGAATAACTTTTTTTTTTTTTATTTTTTTTTTTTTACAAATTAACAATGACAAACTGCTTTTTTTTTTTTAATAAAAATCTAAAGTGGAGTAAATGGCTGAGTGTTCATTGTTTCTTAGCTGTGACAACGTCCTGAACCTACAAGAGAATAAGCTTCCAATCACATTGTTCCCTCCTTCAAATGACACTATACTCCAAATGTGCACATTCAGAGGTCCTGAATTATCCAAGGTCAAAATGATGCTGAAGAATTACTAGTGCAGTGTGACAAAGCAAAACACATAGTTTGAAGAGGCTCTCTGGAGCTGAATCATGTTCATTTCGGCTGTGGGGACCCCCTGCTTCTGGAGATTGTTACCTGTGACTTAGGTGCTGGTAGCAGCTCTCCTTGGCAGGGTCCACAATGTCTGCTGCTCAGAGCTCTCAGGCACTGTGGGCCAATAGGTGGGAAGCTGTTTGGTGAGGCTTCCATGTGACACTGTACAGTAGCTTCAAACCTGAAATCCCTGCTTGCTGATCCAGATCAGTTACCGGCACCTATTTCGGAGGCAAGTATCTTTGGAAGGAAGAGGTCCACTGAGCTGAAATTAACGGGGTTCAGCTCAAGAGAACCCCTGCTTTAATTCTCTATTTAATATTAAAAAATAATAATAATAATAATTGCTTGCTGGGATTGCCTTTTTAAGGAAATGTGTATGCTCTTTTTAATTCATAGTGGGTGATTCTCTAAGATCCTTGCAGGATAACACAGCCAATCTAGCGTAACTGCTATTGATTTGAATGTCAGTTACCGGTGTATTAAGTATGTTAACCCGCAAAGGACCTTAGTGCCTTGGATAATAGTGCGGCTGTAAATTTGATGTTGATCACATGTACTCTTAATGGCTCAAATTTACATATTAATGTATATCCTGCTTGTGTGTCAATTTTTCAAAGCACAGAAACATATGTTTACTAATTCAATCCGCACCAAAGCAGACAACGGATCCTGTTCAAGCCCTTTTAAAGCGATAGTGTTTAGGATCAGCCTTTTTATACTAACATTTCTTAATGCGTGTATATTTATTGCTACAAAAATAAAATGTTGTTCCTGGTGTATGTACCTAACTAGCCCAAAGCCCCTGTCTCACTCTTTTATCGTTGATTCTCAGGCTTTTAAACATGTGCTTAATTCTGTAACTAATAGGTTTCCCTCCTTGGTTTCCCTATAGGCCATGACTCTAATGGAATACTTAATTAAGACTGGCTCAGAGCGGGTAGCACAGCAGTGCAAAGAAAACATATACGCTATTCAAACATTGAAAGATTTCCAGTATGTGGACAGAGATGGGAAAGACCAGGGAGTGAATGTCCGAGAAAAAGCTAAACAGTTAGTGTCTCTACTGAAGGACGATGAGAGACTCAAAGAAGAAAGAACACATGCCCTAAAGACCAAGGAGAAGCTGGCACAGACCTCAACATGTAAGGTCATCTTGGTTCTCTGTCGTATGCAGAGTGGCAGGGGGGAGCATGTCTAAACTAGAGCTCTGCTATTATTTATTTAATTATCTATTAAATAGTACACAACTGCTAGTTCTTTTTTCAAAGTCCAAAGTTGTATATTTTAGTTTTTGTTAGTTAGTTCTGTTTTTTTCTGTGGTCACCCTCATTTTAAGAGTTGCCCACAACGTGTTGCTTGTTACATGCAAAAGGCCCCATTTGGAACTGTGGAAATACTTATGAGGTGTTTGTGACAAAGGAGGGGGCGGTGGCAGTTTTAGAGAATTTGAAACACTTGCAGTCTCAAACTGAATCTGAGTGCCTCTGAAAAGAATCGGGTTACATTTTAGCGAATCGTTCAGGTTGGTCATCTCTCCAGTCTGCAACTGGAATTGTGGAGTGGTGTGCGATAAGACAACCTGTAGAAATGTGTAAATACTTACATGCCTGACCTGCCCTCTGTTTATCTGAGGTATCTATGCTTGGATCCTTTTTATTCCACCCACATGCCTTATCAGTTTATTAGTTATGAGTGGCTACAGACCTTTGTACCTTTTTTAAACAGAGCCTACTTTGTCCGTAAATTGCACTTCCAAAAGGCATTACTCAGACACATGGGAGACTCTCTGCCTGAATTCCCACAGCTTCTGATGGAACAAAAAGGACCTTGAATGTAATTTTGCAATGAGCTGTGCAGTTATGCCATTAAACTCGCCATTCTTGTCAGGTCACATTAAATCCACTTTGGTACTCTGGCGTCAGTCAGGACTCTCTCAGTGTTGGCGCGGAGACATTTCATGTTTGTCAATCCAATGTTGGCTATGATCTTGATAAGACCCGCTTAGACACTCAAAGGGAGTGACAGTGAGTTATGTCCCTAATTACATTTCCTCTGTAAATGATTTAAGAAATTGGGAAATACACAAAAAAAAGCTTGAACTGTTAAACTAGTAACACTGCAGCTGTAGGATCTTTTAATACATTGAAAGTAAATAGTAGACATTTATAGGAGTAACCCTGAAATAAATATCAAATTGATATTGTAAAGAAAATATTCTAACTGGGGAATGACGCCTTTGTTGCTGATAAAGGTTCTTTAATCTCTTAATATTGGCATTTGGGTTTACTTGTACAGCTGCAAAATTGCTCTAAATTGATCAGACCCTTGTATCCAAAATCATGTAAGATCTTGATGTTATGAACAGTCTATTTATGAAGAACCCTCCATGCATCTTTGTAAGGTACCATTACTTGCAAAAAGAATGTGCTTCAACAGACAAATAAAATGATTAACTTTTGGCAAACCGGCTGTTACAGCAGCAGTTCAAGCAATATCCTACATGTGTTTTGTTTTTTTTTTTAAATGGGTTCTGTACTATGAGAAAATACTTGTAGCATTAAAAAAAAATGTTTTAAAGATATTGCACTCTCTAGCAGTGCACCAATTGAATCTAGTAACTGTCCAGTCAATCATATTCCAGGGCTACATTGCCCACAATGCTGGGCAGGAACTGCATTAAATAACCCGGAGCAAGCGATCGATTACAGGAGAACGGATCGATCTGCGGCTCAGCTAATCACTTGTCAGTGTGCCGATTGTATTGATGCACATATTGAATGAATGGGATTTTTTTTTTTTTAAATGGCAGCTTGAACTGCAGCTTTAACAAAATTTGTTTGCATCATTTACAAGCAAATCTGACCTTTGTGAAGGTCAGCTTTTCTAAACTGCATCATCTCAAAGTACTGGGGTAAAGCATTTGTAAAAGGAAGTGAATAATCTTGAGTCTTATCGCACAAACAAGTTCATGGTCTTCCAGTTGGAAAACTATTCATTTGTGTTTATGGTGATGTTATCTGACTAATGAAGCCAGTTTAAGTTGTGTAAGATTTTTGTAAGGGTATACAACCTTTTAGCAATGCAGTCACATGTAGACCCAAATGAAACTAATTACATCAATATGTGACGAGTACTGTAGGTGTTGTACTCTTAGAAAAAATCGGATACGAATTTAGAATATTTGACACTACATTTTTGAAAGTTTGGAAATATTCCATTGTATTTATTGGAAAACAGGAACGAAGAATGGGTGGGTAACTGAGAATCTCCCTCTGGTATAAGGTAGTAATATTACTCTACATGTCTCCTGCATGTCACATTACCAACTAGAAAAGAGCAGGGACAGATCAAGCATAATCCGTGCAGTATTCCTGCTACATTTATGTATGAGTCATGACTCATTAACTACATAGTAGCATGTGGCTTATATTATAGGGTCCTTGCAATTTGCTGTACATTTAGAAATTAGGCTATTGGCCTCGACGTCAAAGGCAAACAAACAAATCTTAAATCTGCAGACCAAGCAATATCGTACATGTGTGTTTTTTTTAAATCAGTCCTGTACTATGAGAAAATACTTGTAGTATTTTTAAAAAAAAACTAAGTTAAATGTGTTATGTATTATAATGTAAAAGCATTTTTTGTTTCAATAGCAACCATTTACAAAGTCACATTCCCTTACTCTTCTGAAACAGGATCAGACACACCCCTTTCAATAGACACATCAATGTGCTGCTAAATGTTACTGATATAGTTATTGGCTTTCGTTGTAAAAGTACATTACGTATAAAACAAACATGAACTTTACCACTCATTATTGGAATTCCTGCTTTAGTGAGCCTCGCCTGTGCATTATGACCTTTACCCCCTGATTTCCATCAATCTAATCTCAGAATCTTCAACTGCTGATGCAACCAGCCAGCAAATCAATGGATACTGAAATGGCTTGGGGGCCCCGGGCAGACAGGGGTCCCCCTGAATTCTTTTGGAACTGGCAGTGCTCAATATTACAAAGCTATTGGGCGGTATATCAATCAAATTCTTTATATTTATGGACTGTGCAATCCAAGCAGAGGCTGATTTACAAGTGAATGGGAAATTGCACATTTTTTCAAATGTATTGCACCTTCCAGTGACCATAATAAGAGAGTGCCATACTTTATCCATTTGTCCATGTGTTTTGAATGAAGGAAAACATTGACTTAACATGTACTATATTTAAGTAATAATCCCAGAACGAGCCATTACTGGCCAATAATGCCCTGGCCGGTAGAGTTGAAGGCCAGAGGTGAAGCCGAGGGACTTATTGGCCAGTAATGTCCTGTTCTGAGGGGATTATTACTATTATAAGCTAAATGTAGGCTTTATTTTTTTTATAAAAAAATATAGACACTTTTCTAACCATATTGATTTTTATCAGCATGATTGTCTACATTATTTTGCTTTTACTGCACAGTTTATTAAAAGGAAATTGTACATACACACAGCTCCCCTCTATATGCACACTCTGCAGCCCTCCTCCACCCTCAACAGTCACAAAACACACACTGAAGACACATATCAAACAGAGCAGACCCCCTCTACACCCACACACTGCAGCCCCCTGTAAACCCACAAAACTGTAGACACACATACCAACACACTGCAGCCCTCCTCCACCCTCTACACCCACTGACACACACACTGAAGCCCCCCTCTAAACCCCAAAAACACACTGCAGACACACACACACCAACAAAACAGACTGCTGCCCCCTGTACATCCACAAAACACCCCAGCAGCCCTCGTATATATAATATAATATATAAGTGGGATCACTAAGGCCAAGTTCAGGGTGGATGCTACGCAACTTCGGGTTGTTCGGTGGGAGTTTTTAAACTGAAAACTCCACCGGTGGTAAAGTGCAGCGTTGACGCTGCTACATTTTGCCGCTACAACCCAAAATGATATTTTGGGCTACAGTCACGTTAGCTGGTTCAGCGAACCAGCTCCGTGCCACATTCGCCACGCCGCGACCGAACTCCTGCAGCTAAGTCACAGATCGCTGAGGTTGCAGGAGCACGCGGCGGAGGCGCGCACGGAAGCTTGCACCCGTACCATCCACCCTGAACTCAGCCTAACACAGCAAAGGGGTAAGACAATTAAAAAAAACATCTATCTATCTGCAAAGGGAATAATGTAACATAATTACACAATGACACAGTATGTAAATTATTAATCTTTACAAGTCTTATCATGGAGAAAAAAATGAACCCATGGCTTATTAGATCAATACGGGGCCTGATAATAAACCTACTATATGCAAATATTTTAATGTCATACTTACTATATGCATGAATCAAATATTTGTATTATGAGAAGCAATTTATCAGCAATACATCTTTAGATTCTTCTGGCGCTGTTCCCTGCGCACTATCCAGTAGTCCTCCTTTGCAGAGTTTCCCCAAGTTTTCGTTTCGTTGCCCCCTTGAATCTGAGAGGAATTGCACTAGCACTGAAGTGGTTAAATAACATGGTGACATCACCCAATCAAAAAATGTGCATTATACAACACAAAACAATCCGACTTCTTGATGAATCGCATATTCTAATATCTTTAACTGCTATAACTTCTTGGGTTCACACAGCATCTTCTGCATCGTCAACGGTGAACCCAGCCCCACCAGAAGCAGAGCAGGCCTGGCCTCAGAGCAGCGGAGAGGAAGAACTGCAGCTCCAGCTGGCTCTGGCCATGAGCAAAGAAGAAGCGGAGCAGGTAAGAGCAAAGGTAAATTCCGAGGGGGGGATCCTGGGATAGTGCTTTCTCAATGGTACCAATGAATCTGTGTTCATATTTTGTTGTTCTTCATTTGAGGCAAATTGGTAACGTTATTGGAAAACTTGCATAAAGTATTTTCTGGTGAAGAAATGTTACTTTCGGACAACTGACTGGATCTTCGCCGAGACAGTTTCACGTCTTGGCAGACAGCAAAAATCGTCAGCGCTGCCCATTTTAAAGTGGGTATTTGTGTGGTTTGTATATCGGTCATTTTTACATATTGGTTTTACATGTGTGATATGCCTTGGTGTAGAATGGAATTCTAATTGTCTGGGAGGAGACCCAACTCTCACTGACATCGTCAAACGTTTGGGTGCTGATTTGGGTTAGGACACTGTTACCAATGCATGGATATTCTGCGAACCCTTTTAGTTGTACATACCTAAAAAGCAAACATAAAATCAAATACTGTTCAATAGTTGATAGAAAATATTGCTCCGACAGTGCTTTATCTGAATAATTGGATTATTTAAAACCGGTGTACTTTTTAATGCCCAGAATACATTTTAGGATTGGTACTTATAGAGGAAGGGGTTTTTACAGTATCTGAATTTGAAAGACGTGCTTTACAATGTGTAAAAAATATATACTATCCTCTTCAATTTCATTATTTTTCTTCCTACAATAAAACGAAGTCTGTCCTTTTACGGTTGCCATTGTTTCCTGAAAGAGGTGGCAGTGCGGAACCAAATGACAGGAAGTAAATCTGTTTTTGCCATCAATAAATCCAAATGTGGATTTATTGGTCCTTTCTGCTTCAATAATATTTACTTATGCTTTATACCTGTCAAGCCTACTCTGTATGTAGTATATGTACATAAGTTATATAAAATAACATTCTTGAAGGTTACAGGTTCCCTCTAGGACACACACAAAGTAGACCTCTACTCGCCAGTTCATAATGCAATTCTCCATTTAATATGACAGCCAAGAACAGTGGAAAGATGTTTCAGGTCCAATATGACCTTTCATCCATATGAGCCTTGAAACGTTGCCTTTCCACTGTGATTGGCTGTCACATTGGATGGGGAATTGCATTATAAGCTTGTGAGTAGGGCTCTACTATGTATCTCTGTCTTAGAGGGGACCTGTACATTGATGAATTTGTTTGTCTATGTTGTGTTGGCTGCACAAGCCGGATTCTCCTCCTCGCCTAAAACCGTTTCCCCGCACTTTGGAACTGCACCATAAGTTTTATATAAGAAATCTCTATATTAAATCCATATCGCTTTTATGCACTTCAAATGTTTTATTTGCAGACAATAACCATAGCTACAGTGGAAGGTTACAAACTCTAAAGCTAAAGTGGTTTCCAATCAAAGAACAGATTTGATTTCCCTGCACTAGGCTCCCTTATCACTCCACAGCTTTTGTTGGTCTCGGGGTTTATTCATAGCTATTGTCCCCAAAATGAGAGAAATTGCAGTCTCTCTTTCAATTCCTGTTTTGGACCAGTTGAAAGAACCTTCTCTTACCTTCCTTTCCTGACACTTTTCATTCCTTCCCCCCCCCCATTTTCTAGCACGTGCCCTTTTTTTGCAGATACATGGTGTTTGATGTTTCTCTATTTGTTTCACAGTTTTATTAATTTGGTGTTTTTATTGGTTTTAAGGCCTCAGTATCCCAGCTTCAGCCCTTATAATCTCTTTAGCGATTCATGGACTCAACGTTATTAACTAAAACAAATACATTGGTTTAGGTACAGATTAGAATCATCATATTTCAATGGTTTGTCTGTTCCCTGCATTCAGATATTAAAATGAAATTAATTTGACATAAACTGCCCTATCAGTGCCTGGGGAGATCTGTGGACTCCCCTAACACGGAAGGCATGAACAGATGAGTTAACGCTATTTATTGTTCATACCAGGAATTGTTGCTTCAATTACCATTTTTCTAGTTTGGGAAGAATTCAAAGTAAATTCTGATTCCGTTCATTGCTTCTCAAATTATTCGCCTAACTAAACCTGTTTTGCAGGGATATCTGTTGATTAGGTCAGTGTTTTTCAACAGGGTTGTCCTATAAACCCTTGCGTTTCCTGGACTTCCTTAAATGGTTCCCTGTCATTTTCAGGTAATTTGACAATTGAACCAAGCACATAAGAATTTACAATGCATCTGATCTCAGACGCGCTATTAGAGAGGGTTGGGGTTCATTACAGTGCATCTGATCTCAGACGTGCTATTGGAGAGGGTTCGGGTACCGCAGAATTTCACAATATAATGATGGGATTCCTTAACAACAACAAAAATAAACACGATTAGGTCTTCATTATAAGCTCCTCACTGAGGGCTGAAGCTCTGCTATACATGGCTGTATATGGTCTTTTATTTCATCTGTCTTCATCCACCTTCCTTATGCCTCCTTCCCCTTTTCCTCCAACTCTTGACTCACTCCCCCACCTTTTGCTCCCCTCCCCCCCACCCTTTACTTCCCTCCCACCATGCTTGTGTCGTGTGCTTTTATTTTGTTTTTCTTTCCCAGCCCCCTCCTGTGCCTGAAGAGGAAATGCAGCTTCAGCTTGCTCTTAACTTGAGCAAAGAGGAACACGACAAGGTAGAGCTGATGAGAGTTTGGTACCCAAAAAATTAAAATAAAATAACAAATTATAACAATCAGACCCTCGCCAGCAGTCCCTCCAAGTCTGTCTTTTTAAATTCCTGCTTGGTGTGAAGGAGAGGACAAAGGTGAGGTGCCCCGTAACCTCAACTAACCTCTTTCTGCTTCCTTGTACTTCCCGCTTGCTTGGCTTGAGAGCTGGAGAAGAGAACAAGGGATTCAATTGGCCACAACATTTAGAGAAATTTATGGGGTCACTAGTTAATGCTCCAGTATATTAACCACACATTCTTTAAAGCCATTTTACAAAACTATTCACTACGCGAGCATCATGTTGGAAACCATGAATGGTTATCTATGGCTTAACGGTTGACGTAAGACACTTCTGTGTGTTATCCTGGTCTTGTAGGAAGCATTTTTCGCATTACTCTTTCTAAAACCAGCAACTCCCCTTTTTTTTTTTGGTCTATGTAGATATTAAACACAGTTCGTTATAAGTTTGTAAAAGTAGCAAAAATGTCATTGTTATAACTACAATGATCAAGGAAGTATACAAGTGTTGTAAATAGTTTATCTGGGGCAGATGTGTTGCAGATAGCTGTACATTTACTCTGAAGTTTTTTGCTCCTTTCTGAATTGGCCCATATGTACCAATTTTGCACTAGCGTGATTAGATTATGTTGAGCCCTATGGCATGGTAAAGTTCTGAGTCTTTATTTGAATACCAAGTATTCTTTGATTTTTTTTTTTGTAGATTGTCTTATGTTAGGATCCATAAAGACAATTCAAAACCTACTGAATAAGAGGCTGTAAAATGGCATAAACATTCTACACACCAAAAAACATTTGTTCTGTACTATAAAATATGGATGCCATTAAAGGGCATTGCACGTCTATTCCTGTAATATGCAGTGAACTGTATTTTAGGAACATTCTATATAAAAAAATATTGTCCCTGGTTGTCTGCTATTCTCTCCAGCCCCCAAAATGTCTATGCTTGGATTTGCTAAACATTGATTTTAGATGATTTTAATTAAAACTGTGGGAGTAATATCCGTGAATTGCACTCTTTGCTTCTCACTCTTTCTAGTTACTTTACTATCACTATTTCCCTTCTACTGCTACATTTGAAATCCTTACTTGTTTTTCGTTTCCAATTAACTTGCTGCAAATGCTAAACAGGCAGACAGGTTTTTTTTTCCCCTATTACACATTTTAGTGGAATAGTGGAAGAGAGAAAGAGAAATGTGTGTAGGTAGTTCTTCATTTAGATTTCGGGCATCCTCAGCCAGATGGCGTCTGATTTACAAATGTTGCTTAAGATACTAGAATTTGGGGGTTTATAAAACCATACCATCTCCAGAATGAGCCTCACTTTCCTCATACAAGACAACCGTGCCCAGAAATAAAGATCATTAAAAAAATGGTGGTAAAATGTATTTTAGGGAGGTTATTGGCAGCAACTAAGCTCATGATTGTCGCAACAAATGGAACCACTTTGTTTGGAACTAGTTTGTGCATGCATGTTAGTCCATGATGTTAATGGTTTTGCCAGGTGGAAGAGTATAAAGGTTTTTTTTTGTCTTTTGTAATTCCGAAATGGACTAATCCTTTTCTCATTGATTCTCTGCCCTCTCCCTTTCATGCATTAGTTATTAATTAATATTTATTCCTTTTTTAATTAAAAAAAAAACCATTTAATGATGTAAGGAGATTATCTTGTTACTGAAAATATGCCTTTAAATCCCAATTTTTTTATTTGTGAAATGTGGCTTAAAAAGGTAAGTATATTAAGTGCTTTTCCCCCCTACCCCCTGCAAAGGCAATGCTAGAAAACGTGCAGGTAAGGAATCTTCATGAGAATGCTGAGAGAAGAATCTCTTTTGAAGCGACAGTGATATACAAATTAATTCCGCTTAACAAGAATAAGGTACTTCCCAAGAAAACATTACATGAAGTAGAAATCTATTCATAAAATAATTTGTTATGCATAAAGGATTTGGTGATCTACAATTTGCGAAGGTTTGAAACACTGGTTTTGACCCTTTGTCAGAACAATTCAGTTTGGAGGAATTCATGTTTCAATTTTCTACCTTTACATTTGGCCTACAAATCTAGACTGTAGATGTGATTGTTTAGGAACAGTCCAACCTGCATGCAATATCTTGAAACGCCTTGCCATCTGATTGTATCTTTAAAACCATCTGGCCTTGCATGCATCACAGCCCGATTTTGTTACTTTCATAAGAACACCCAACTTCCCCCCAACACAAAGCAATGGACATTGGTCGATCCAATCCCTGCATTATTTTTAGACTGTCACATAAGCCAAAAAAGTGAGGAAAGTTGCATTTTCGTGCTTTGCTTTGAACCCATGAACAGGTAGTTTGTGATTTTTGTAGTTATGTAAAAAAAAAAAAAAAAGGGGGGATATATAGTTCAAGATACTAGTAGCACATTGCTCTGTGTTTGTTTTTTTGGAGGTTCTTCTGTATAAATCCAAAATATCCTTATTTACCCTTAGTCCCACCTTCATGGATGTAACATTAATAACACTGTACCTCTTCCTGTTTTCTTGTGTATATACCTCCCACCTTCTTTGCACTGTGGCTTTACACATTTTTGGGGGGCATATCAGTACACATTGTAGAGCTTGATGTTATCATCTTTTTCCTGGATTTGCAAATTCTATCCCCTCCACCACCACATTATTTAGCAGTACTGTTAAATAGGTATTGTGGTAAGAAAGTTACCATTACGTGTCCATGTACCGACCTCGTTTGTAACCCTGTTAAGCCTAACCTTTTTTTCTCTTTTTTCCTTTCTATTTATATTTAATGTCATCCTCTTGTTTTTTTTTGGCTGCCTTAAGGAAATGGCTAGATGTTTCATTATCCACTTGTTCTCAAATTAGGAGGAAAGGATTAGAAGGGGCGATGACCTCCGTCTCCAAATGGCTATCGAAGAAAGCAGGAAAGAAGCGCCTTCCAAACAGGAAGAGGTGAATTATCACGAACGCTTTAATTTACCTTTTTGTGTATTTTACCTTCCAATATGGTTTTCTAAGAAGGGTTCTTGCATCCGAGCTACTCCATGTTTTTAATTAAATCTTATTTTTTTTTGTTTTCTGTTCTATTCTTTCACCTATTTGATCATGCTAGTTTTGTACTCCTGTTTGCTGCAGTCCTCCCTGATGGATCTAGCAGATGTCTTCAGCTCTCCTGCTCTTCCCTCTTCGGACCCATGGGGGGCATCAGCTGCTCCTCCGACAGATCCATGGTCTGGTGCTGTTCCTGCTCCCACACTACAAGCCACTTCTGACCCTTGGGGGGGCCCTCCGGTTGCCACAGGTGCTAGCAGTGATCCGTGGGGTACCGGTGTACAGCCTACCCCAGCTCCCAGTGACCCCTGGGGAGGGACCCCAGCTGTTTCCTCTGTAGATGCCAAATCTGTATCTGATCCATGGAATCCAGGTGGTAAGTCTAAACTCGGCCTACCAGGCAACATACTTTATTCACAAAGTTTTAAGCGGAAACGTACAAGGAGGAATAATGTTTTTGTGTCATCAAATTATTTATTACATGTTTTCAATGCAAATAAAGACCAACTAACATGCTTTTTTTTCTCTTCTTTCCTTTAGACTTTAATGTTAATTACCTTAACTTACTGATGCTCGTATTTCAAAAAGTATATGAAGGCATAAGTCCTAAATTTGTTTCATTTCTCTATTGTTTAAGGGTTACCCTATATAACTTAAAATGGCTACAAGCCTAGTTTCATCCATATAGACTTATTTAATTTTTAAGCTTAACCTTAGGAAGGCTGAGGAGACTATAATTTGTATTGCTTGCCCATCAAAGACCCAAGATATCTTACCTTATCTGTTCTTTCATTTCATTAGGTGCTACCGCTGCTGGTGGAGCTACCAGTAATGATCCTTGGTCCTCTAGTCCATCTGTGGCACCTCCAACTAAGCAGCCTACAGACCCCTGGGCCCCAGCTGTGTCTTTCTCTGACCCCTGGGGAGGATCACCCTCTAGGCCGAGCACAAATGGGACCACAGGTAGGTCAGAGATCTGGCTTCAAAAATGTCTTTGGTTACTTGCTAGGATGGTTTAGAATTACATAGATTCATGCATGTACATATTAAAATGTATTGCTAGTTATTTAACCATATATAATTGCCAGTGACAGTCGGCCACAGTAAAATGTGTTGGCCAGAACCTCTTTCTGTGACATTGGACAGTAGAAGATGCATCTTATGACCATGGTGCTATGGCTGTTTTAGGCCAAGTTGATGCTACAGTTGGAAGTTTGTATACTATAATATTTGAGTAGTTCTAGCTAGTGGTGGCATTCCTCACAGATTGTGTTTTTGTTTGTGTCCTGTGTTCAGCTAAATGCTTGATGTTGCTGAGTTCTTTCTTTCCACTCCACTTGAGGGAGTATTGGCTTCCACTATACTATTCTTGTTATACCTTCCCCACAGCTCATCTAGTTGCAGAGATCTTCTTTTTTGTTAGTATGGAATTTTCCTTTTTACAAGCGGAAATGAAAGCGTGACTAAAAAAAGGAGTTTAAATGATGGCATTTGTGTCTTTGGAGGAATATTGATAAATGGAGATCAACCCAAACCAATATACAATATAACCATTCCTATTTAGTGAGGGAAAGTTAGACTTGCCCTACATTACAAAAGGGGAACCATAAATGTATTTCCTTTGATTCTAGATGGAACCTGCAGCACTTTGCAGTGCATTTCAGTTCCATCAGAAAATATAGTATGAAAAACTACCCCGTGCAGGCTATAATTGACGCTAAAGACCTTGATGCCTTTTTCATAGTGTTTGTGTATAATGATGACTGATCCAGAACTACAGAAGCTGTGGAAGGAAGTGCCAGTTAAAACAATCCTGTTTTTTGTTTTAGGCTTGTCTGTCTGTTTTTTTTAAATGTTTGTCTTTATGTATGTGTGCCTATTTCCGTCTGCTCCTCCTCCCTTCTTAGCCAGCTCCACCTTTGACGAGTTCGTCAATCCTGCAGATAAAGACGAGTTTTCGGACTTTGACAACCTGAGGACTGCCCTTCCCCAGTCAGGAAGCAGCACAGGTTCGGGAATGCTCTCTTTCCTACCTGCTTGCTTGCTTGCTGTGCTTCAATTTGCATTGCCTTCTGTCCCCCTGCTTTCCCTCTGTTTGACATACCCTTCTATTGTATGTATCCTGAGGTGGCTGCCATTCGTTGTTTGAAGTATTCTTTAGGGTGGATTGTGAAGAGAACAATTGTATTCAAAATCAATCAAATTGAATAAAACGGTCATCAGTTCTATTTACATTTTCTATTCGATGTTACTTGTAAAGTGCAATGTTTTCTCTGCATTCAACTCCTTCACTGAGGACCATCATTGTAGGTTTTTCTTTATGTAAAAGACCACTAAAGACAGCAAGCAAAAGATGGGCTCACATTGGACATGCTCTTTATACCATGCCAAGCATGGCGCTGATACCCTGTTTGTGTTTTGCTAAATGTCTAGCAGCAAAATCTGTTTAAAAAAATAATAATGTATAGCTTGAACAATCTGCTTTGGGAATTCGGAATTCTTTTCTTTCTTTTACCAAGTTTTCCTTCTGTCAAAATTTTCTGTTTGTTTTTCATTTGTAATGTGTACTGAGATTTGTTAACTGACTGGCACAAAGGGCAGGATATTTAAAACTGCATTACATAATGTTTTGCTTCCAAATGCAATACAAAAAGGTTAACGTGCTGCACGCCTCATAAGTATATCAAAATAAGCAAAATACTTGCAGTTGAATACCGGTGCTCCTGGGTCAGGGAAAACCTGTCTAACGAAATCCTAAGCATTGATAGGAATGGAAGATCCAAGGCACTACGGATTTTTAAGGGATTTTTTTATGTCCTGGCATGCCAGTCACTTGATAAAGACCTCTGAGCAGGTCGAAATGTTGTGCTATTTTTGACATAATAAATCCCTTAAAAATCCATAGTGCCTTGGCTCTTCCATTCATATCTTTGCTTCCAAATGTGCCAGTTATTGCCTAATCCAGTGGTTTCCAACCTTTTTTTTGGGTTAAGTGAAATTCTGGGGGACCCCCAACCATCTCTAATAGCAACTCTGTGATCAGGTGCATTATAAATTCTTCTGTGTTTCATAGTTTTCAAATGACCAAAAAAATGCAGGGAACCCTTTAGGCATGCACAGAGAACCCAAGGGTTCCTAGGAACACTGGTTGAAAACACTACTGGTATTACACTGGTATTATCTGCAAATTTAGTGCCCGGACCAGTGGCAGGCACCCTAATCTCAGAAGTGTGCCTCAGATGCAGCAATAGAAAGTTTTACTCAAACCAAACTGCTGTTTTGATCCAAAAATGTTACCTATTCAATTACTTTAGTTTGAATATTTATTTTTATTTTTCCCATTTAAGCTGTGACCACCTTTTATTTCTTATAAGGTATCACTCCTAAAATGTCTGCTTGAGAAATTTGGAGATAGAAAATGACTAGCATTTCCTTCCTGGGAAATAATGGTTTCGATTTAGTGCTTACTTTTTTTTTTTTTTTTTTAAATATAAAATTGAGTGTGTGCATCTCTAGCATAAGGCCTCGAATGCTTTTGTAAATTTCCCCTTACAGTTATGACGACGAGCTTGTGACCTTTCAGCCACCACAGGTCAAAACTAAAGTTTGTGGAAGTGTCATATCAAGCAATTCAGAAATATTTGTCTATTAATCAACAGACATATGGGGTTATGCATATCGTAGAGGTGTAAAAAAAGATTCATTTGCTAGGTACCATAGGGTAATGTTTAGGGGATTGTCCTGTAAATTCAGCAACTGCGTTAGCAATGGTTATTCATTTTGCAGGCTTTGTTTCATTTGCTGATGCTGTGGGACAAATCCCACAAACCTTCTGTTGGCCGATGCAAGGAATTGAGTTTGTTTTTGAAAACGCGCCCTTAAATATTAAATGCATTTAATTTTTTTTTTGGTTTGATTTGATTTGTTTATATATGCAATGGCACCCTTTTGCATTTCTTTGTTGGCTCTTCATCTGTCGACTGATTTTAGTACATTATAAAGCCATGATTTAGAAATCTGATTTTCGGCAGACTTGTTCTGATTATTTTGTCAGAAGCAGACATACAAACATTCTTGGAAGTCTGAAAACAAAAAAGGTATTTCTCGGTCCATTAATTGTAGCCTGCGTCTAGAGCAGCAGTCTACTTTCTTTTTCTGGGTAGGTATGTGTCTCCCCCTAAACTGAGGGGTCCCTCGGAGTTGATCCGTGATGTCCAAACTCCAAGAACTCTCCAATTCCCGAGATATCACCAGTTTTTCTGTACCGGGGATCACCCTTGCTCTGGCAACCAGCATTACAAAGCTGCAACGTCATCTGGAGAGAGAGTGACCCTGTCGCTGTGTCTATCTTGTATAGATATATATTGTACACACTGGCACCAAAAAAGTACAATTATATTGGGCACTGGGAGGGGGGCACAGTTCAGATTGACTGGTTCAGCTCCAGTACATGAGGGGGGGTGGGGAGGGGCTGCTTGAAATACAGGTGTCAATGCATTGTACGGAGGAGGAATACTTACAGATATGCTTGGATTGTCTTGCGTTTTTGGGGTTATTTTAGGTACAATCTTCAGGTGCTTTTGTTTATGCTGCTTTTTCAGCGTGTATAATATTTTCCTCAGGTGAACTAGATCTTCTGGCTGGAGAAGTTCCTATGTCTCGCTCGCTGGGATCAAGGAGCCCCGATGCCTTTGACATGGCAATGATGAGTGGCTCGCTGTCCGAATCCTACAAACCTACTCGAAAAACTCCAGAGTCCTTCCTGGGACCCAACGCTGCCCTAGTAGATTTGGACTCTCTCATCTCCAAACCCACCATACAGAACACAAAGACCTCCAACCCCTTTCTTGTTACAGGTGACAGATCGCTTGGCTCTTAATGAGATACCGTTCTGAACAATATTTAACTTGGTAGATTAGCAGCTTTTCCAAATCGAAGCTTGTTCCAAAAGTGTAAAAGATATTATTCAGTCTTTAAAGCACCAGATGCTAAAAATTCCTTGTAAGAGTCAGAGGATTTTTGTAAATCTTGTAGAGTCCTCATATATATACGGTTCTAAATATCGGATAATTTCCATTTTATGTACTGAATTATAACATCAAAGTATCAGACAAATATTCAAGTAGCACAGCAAAATATCCGATTTATAGGCTTCAGCAATGTATCAACTTAAAAAAATGCTATATAACCTGTTCAATGTTAACGTATTGTGTTTTGTGGTGCGCTTATTTGACAATCTACAACATATACATGAAAAAAGGATGTAGTTGCAGGGGTTAAATGGTGTAATTACTCAAAATGAGTGATGACAATTATTATAAGTTGATGCATGAGAATATGCCACCATTCTAAGATTGAATTTGTGATTATAGTAAAAAGCAAGAGACTAAGCTATTGCATTTCTTTTACATTTTTGCTTAGCACTTGGATACATATACACAGCCAGATTAATAAGGGCATAAGTATACAAGAATGTGTTTTATGAACATTTCTCTTGTGCATACTGAATGTGAAATGCAATCTTATTTTATGCACCACAATGTATATACACAAAACCTAATATCTCCTTTCATTTCCCCCCCTTACCCTCAGGAGCAACCAGTACAACCACGACAAATCCATTCCAACCCAATCAACAGTCATCTCTTACTTTGAACCAGCTTCGATCCAGCCCTGTGATGTCATTGGGACAGCCAGTTACACCAGCGGGCCCTACACCTGCAGCCATTCCATTTAGTTCTGTCTCTCCCATGGTGTCTGTGTCCCCATTGGCCCCTGGAATTCCTCTAGCCAATATGTCACCAATGCTTGGAATGCAGCCTATTGGTGGAGTGACGGGCATTCCAGGTGCTGCAGTGGCTCCTGGCTTACCTGCTATGGGCTTGCCCTCCATGATGCCACCGCAGCAGTTGGTGACGCAACCACTCGTCCCGAATTTATCGGCACAGGCTCTGACAAGTACTAACCCTTTCCTGTTATAATAGTGTGTGGGATCATTGAGTTTGTAGTGGTGATGACCAGGGGTGATGGGTCAAGAATGGTATCTTCATACTACTACCACCACAGAAAGTCCCCATTATCTTAACATCTTTTGTGGCAAACCCATTTAAGCAGCAGAAATGTTTGATTCCTGCTTCTCATTCACTGTGCCTCTAAATACCAGTAAATAGTATTTAATCCACTGAGCAGTACAGGAAAGGCATTGTTAAATAAACTAGAAGACCATAAATGTGTATTCTGCAGGTTAATTGATAAACATTAGTACTATGCCAGAACTTGCTGTCTGCATTCTTTCCCTGTTCCACTTCTGTCCTTTTTTGCATTAAGAAGCAGTACTTCACATTATTTGTGGCTTGTTTTGTTTGCTTTTGACCTGTAGCTGTCAAAGGGCTCCCAAAATGTAACCTAAAGCGTTGCACCTTTTACTTCACATCTGGCATTAAGGTTTCTCCATACTAAAGTGCATTTTCTTATACTGTTAAGGACCTCATTTTACCCCCCCCCCCCCCCCAAAAAAAAAAACCTGCCTTCGAGTATTAAAAACTAACTGCAGAAACATACTGGACTGAATATCCGGGTGACATTGTTCATTAATTTTGGTATCCATCCCGTAGTTATTAAAAACTTGTTGGTCTACACAGTTTTTCATATTTGCTCCCATAAATACAGACCCTTCACTAGAGTACGTCTGTGTTACTGGTCTGTCGTTAAAATTAAGTGCTGTGTAGAAATATATATTGAAACTATAGCTGAAACACTAAAAAGTGAGCTGTCTGACTTATGGACTTATCTATATTATGTTACGTTAATTGTTCTGGAGGACATACTTTCATCTTTGTGGTCCATTCTCTATTCATTAGGATGAATTCATGAATGCTGACTGAGTGGCTTTTTAATTCAAAGCCTTAAATCTATAAAGATGCAAATCCTTTCCCATTCACATTAGAAATCTAATCTGTGATTATGGTTTTTACCATCTCTGATTAATTTGAGAACTACTTAATACACTGGCTTTTGCTTGGTGTACTTTTCACCCAGTACCATGCAATATGCATTTATACCTTACGTTGGCCTCATCAGAAAAGATAGCTGTTTGAATAAAGTCAAAGCAGGGAGAGTGCAATTAACCTTTCCTTTATATTATTGTACAAATGTTGATTATCAAAAAACTTTATTTTTGGTGTGTCTGGAGTAATATTTAGACAGTTGAGGACTGCAACCAGAAGCTGATATTACTAACCTGATTGACTTGTAGGTGTTGTATCACCCTTGTGGCTGGTGGGACCTACAGTATAAAGCATTGAACTGTATTGGAAGCAGTTAAGCACTGGTGTTGCATGAATTCTGTCAATGATTTGGATTGAGCATGCAGCTGGTGGCCTAAAGTTAAACCATACTGCTTTCTCCCTGGCCACTTGTTTGTGTTTAACTTCTTTTCCTTAAAGTTAAATAGCTAGTTTCAATCAAGTTGTAGGAATAAGACAGGAAGCTTAAATAAAATAGATGCATTTAAATCTGGTGTGTAAATATACTGAATAGTGTGAACTTTCAGGCTGTATATGGCATAGCAGCGTGTAAATGCATTTAATTTACAATACCCCTTACACATTAGCTTTTGTTTTTCTTTATTAGTTTTAGCTTTCTTTTTCTTTATTAGTTTTAGCTTTCTTTTTCTGTATTAGTTTTGGGTATGTGTGTATACCTTCTATAGTAAGATCAGGACCAAACGCTTCACTAACCCTTCTATTGTCAGAGATGCCTGCAGCACACTGCAAAGCAACCACTCTCTTTGCCAATACAACTAATTCACATTAGTATTTTTGTATACGTTTTTAATTGATCCTCATAATCTATCTATTTGGTTTTGGGAGCATTCAAGCAAATATATGAACATTCGTAAGACATTAAGGAGGTTGTTTGCAGAACTGTGGTAGCTGTTACAGCTACAGTAGATATTAACCATTAAATGAAATGCCTGATGCACAGTATCACTGCTGTGCTTTAGTGAATAATCTCCCAACTATTAAACCATTTAGCAATGGTATGGTAACACAGGTCCTTCAAACTTCATATAACTTACAAAATTACAGTCCAGGGGGTCTGTATTAAGCATACAGAATATACAAAATATATTCAGTTCCAAGCAAGACTTGTAATCTTTATAGCGAAGTGGGACAAAGCAGTATGCTTAAAGCTAGGCTTCAAGCATTTTTCTTTTATAGAAATAGTTTTTGGCACCAACAAAACATTTATATCATCTCATTGACATTACGCTAGTTAAGCTTTACTGAAACTGTTACCTCTAGCTTTTCCAGACTATGGTCTCTTGTCCAATTACTGTACCAGTTGCTGGAAACTTGCATCAGAGAAGGTCTTGGTTTTCAGAATTATCACTATCTTCTACAGCTAAATATTTGTACTGCTTTCCTCTTATCCGCATTTGGTTCATCTGGCAATTTTTAAAAGGGATTAACTACTAACGAATATCCAGTTAAGATATATATTTTTTGGTCACAGAAGAAAACAAGATGCAAGCGTTTCATGCTCTGGATTGCAGCCGTTTTTTGCAATGTTTGACGCCATGTATTTGATGCCCTGGAAAATACATTTTGGGATTACATGCCACGCAATGTTATGCTGTATGTAAAAGTGTTTTTGCAATTGGAGAGAGTGATCCTCATTACAATTTTAACCCTAGGTGAAGTGCATGCTTTTGCTTTGGAACATTTGATTTTGAAGCAGTTTGGATCTGCAGTGGTTTGTAGACGGAAATCTTTCCTTTTGTGTTCTAAAATAAGATGTTTTGCAAAAAAACTAGAGAATAAGAAAGCGTTGGAGAAACTGAGTGAGTTACCATTTCAAGAGCGATAGGGTAATACAGTTGTGCAGATAACACTAAACTACCAAACTGCATCATTATGACTCCCGTCTGAGCATTTCTGTGTCATGCTTTACAAAACATGCACTGTTCTAATGGATGCCTATTGACCAAATCGTGGAGTTGCGTTTCCAGGAGCTACACTTGGGGCTGTTTGTAGTGAAAACTTTCAACATTGCTGAACGGGATCTCTGAAAGAGCGGCTAAAGTGTGAAAGTCTGCTGGAATCTTATTTGTTCATGATTTGAATGTATGAAACGTGTGCTGGTTCCCCTGTTTATTTACAGGTTCCCTAGTTAATAAATACATTCTTTTGATGGGAAGAAGCTCCTTGTATAAATAATCTTCAGCAGATCTCATAGTTGTAATGGGCATTAAGAACGTCTGTGAACAACATATAGGCCCATATTTTTGAAGCTGTGCTATGCCATTAGACCTCTTTTGGTCCATTCAAACGAATGAACTATAAGGTTCTTGCACTCCCAGAAGCTGTCTTATGGCGTTGCTTATTGAATATTTCTCATTGTCTCTCAGAATCAAAGTGGAATGAAAAATTGGGGGGTTCTGTTTCTACGGGTTAGTTAATTTTAAGAGCTCTCCCAATTCAAATGTCTTGCCTAAACAGTGAGATGCAGTGTAATATAACTTAAACTTCTTCTACGGTATAAACGTTTAATGGCGTGGCATTGTGGTCTTTTGACATGCTGTTAACAAGGCTTGTTTTAGTGGGTGGGGGGAATCCATTTTGTTTCTTATTTAGCTGCAATGAAAGCTTGGGAGCTTGTAGCCCCTTTACAAATTCTAATGCAAACAAACCATTTTGGTAATAAGGCATGAAAAATAAATAGGATTCTAGTCTTGGGAATGTGAAAAAAAAGTAACTTGAAGTTGAGAGCTGAATCAGTAAATGCACGGTTGAAGATGAAATCTCTGAAAAATGAAGTCAAACCCAATTCTAATGAAAATATAACTTTATTTTTACAGTGGTATTATGCCATTAGATTTGTGCAAAACTTGAAGACATTTTTTTCCCCTTTGCCATTTTTTTATTCCACTGTACGTCAATTCTGTTTTCTATTGAAAAATGTACATAATTTATTGTTCTCAACAGGATTCCATTTCCTACAACGCCTTTGTTTTTAAACTAATCCTATGAGGGCATCCCTTGTTACTCAGGAAAAGGACATTTCTGTAGAATGTATGGTGAAGATAAAATAATATAGTGATAATATTCGACTACTACTTCTATTTCTTGGAGGCTCAATGAATTAAAATGTCTAGGTTTTCACAAAGTTAATAAAGTGTAGTCCAATCAAATGGATACGGGAACAGCTATAGACTGATTAAACTTTGTCTTGCCATGTCCGTTAAGAGATTTTTGAGGGGTATAACTTTCAGTCCTTGATTTAAAAAAGAAAATGTTTTTGTATGTGCTTATTCTAAACGCAACTTCTATTTCCTCAAAAGGCACACATTTTTATTTATATATTTTAAATAAAACCCAATAAAATCTGAAAGGGAAAAACAAAACAAAAACCTAAAGGGATTTGCAATAAGGACCATTCGACATTCCTCAGTTTGTCTTTTTTTTAATTCTAATCGATTTGCCATTGGTTTTATGCGGAGGCCTCCTTGCTTTTCTTATATTTGCCAAAACGTTATAGCCCTGTCCCAACTGTTTGCAAAGTCAGGTGAAGAACGTATTGACAGAGCTTTCTGTGCTCTTTAATAATGTCTGATAGAAACACCTTCTGTAAAGACTGCAAGAGGGGCAAGATGGGCTTAGGGGAATGGGCAGCAAGGTGATGAGTAGTGTGGTTATTTAATTACAGTGGCTATTTTTAAGTGAAAGGGTTTGCAGTTTGCTCTTTAACCTTTATAATTCATTTTTTGGGGATCGGAAGTGGACTTGGTAGCTCAAGCTCCTTTTGTCATTTTAAAATACATGTTTGGATCCAGTTGAATCCCGGCATCAATCCCTATACCTGTGACCCTTTTTTTCTGGGATGGGTGGGCAGGGCAATAGGGGAGAGAAGAGAACAGCTTAAAGAAGTCAATCAATGTTTTGGAAAATACAGGACAAAAAGTTATCATACTATGTGATTTTATTTTATTTGTTAATTATACTTGTATGCATAATATGATAAATGAATTGGGGAAAATAAAACAAATTCTCATAATGTATTATACAACATTTGTGACTTTTTATTAATGTAATGAAAATGACCCTATTCTATTTGGCTGCGTAAAAACTGGCTACTAATGCACCCAAATCACCTCAATACAGTAATATTACAACACTTAATTTGTATAAGGAATAAACACTCCCCCTCCTCGCCCTTCCTCATCGGTTCTGTACTGAGAAAATAGTATTTAAAAAAAAACGACTCTGAATAACATTTCTAATGTATTATAATGTAACAAGCATTATAATGTAACAAGCATTTTTGTTTCTATAGCAACCATTTACAAAGTCACATTCCCTTCCTCTAATGAAACAGTCTCTGGCACTCCCCTTTTTTGAGCCCTGTCCTCTCTAGCAGTGCACCAATTGTATCTAGTGACTGCCTGGTCACATGATCTTCCCCACAGAACTTTGCATCTTTGGTCCTCTTCAGCTGCACTGACAGACATTTATAGAACCCCCGAGCTGAATCTTCACCGATCAACTACAGGAGAACCGATAGATCGGCAGCTTGGCTAATTATCTTTATCGGTTAATTATCAGCTTGGACTGCTGCTCATATTTACTAATCGCAAAACTATCCATACATCACCAAAAACCTTATAAAGACCCAATTCTCTAAAGTGCTTCCTCACAATAAAGAATGACGACAGAAAATAAAAAGCAGAGCGCATAAACAGGGGAGAGACCAGGAACATGGCTTTTAAATACAAGAGGATTGCATGCTTCACCTATTAACCCCTTGGCTGCCACCACCGTGGCATGCAACACGTTTTGACAGATTATTTTCCAGATACTGGGAATTTTCACTGGATTTCAGACAATATTCCACGTCGTGAGTTTTTGTCGTGCACCAGTCATCCTGGAACTTGAGCCATGGAGCCTAGAGAGCACGGTTGAGTTGGCAATGGGAGGAATGTGTAAGTGTAGTGAAATCGGCTAGTAGAGGGGGGAGATGTTAATTTGCTATTGTGTTGCCGGTATACATGAACAATAAAGTAGATCATATTTTGCCTGCCTTCAGAGTACAGTTCTAAATACTTTTCAACTAAGACACTTGTGGTAACATTCAGGAATGCCAACGTGAGTATCCTTCCTCCTGTAATCGTATGAAGAGATTGTCGTTAAAACACAAATATGTTAGTTACACAAAATTAATATCCCCATCTTTTCAGCCAAACTAGCCTCTTAAAAAAAAAAAAAATATACAAATAAAGAAACCTCCCATGGATAGTGGTTTATTTGTATTTCTCCGTTCATATCAGACTTTGAGTAGCCTTCTCCTCTGAGTTCTCTTCCAAGTTGTCTCATGCATCATTTGCATTGTGCTACAGTTGTTGGTCTATTGTCGAGTTGTTTTCATCTTTCTAAGTCACTGGTGTATCTGCTGTTTTGTCAGCTGTCATTTTATTTAATTTTTCTTTTTTTTTCCAGTAAGCAAAGCTGCAGAAGAGACCCATCACATGCATGAATTGCATAGAGATCAACAATGTGTGGCAGTTTTAGTGATCTGAGAAAAATGTCCTAAAGGGAAAATAAAGCCGCCCTGCCGTGCAAATCGAGGCAAACCCCAAACCTCACTTATAAGTGCTTTTATATTGATAGGAAATGTGTTGCCGTCAAAGCAGTTTATAGCTAAAATTGGTCTTGATGAGGGATATTTGTTGAAATCTTCCAGCTGCAAAACTTAATTAAAATGTCATGCAACAAACTGCAACAGATTATTCAAAGGAAACAAATCCCATTGCTTTTGTAAATTAGCCATATTACTGTACATATGTGCAGTGCCATCATTGCAAGGATGTGAGAGGCTGACGTTTATTGATTTTGCTTATTAATCCTGTGTTCTACTTCCTCTAAACAAACAAGTACAGGCATACCCCAGATTAACGTATGCAAAGGGTCCAGAGCATGTATGTAAAGCGAAAATGTACTTAAAGTGAAGCACTACCTTTTCCCACTTATCGATGCATGTACTGTACTGCAATCGTCATATACGTGCATAACTGATGTAAATAACGCATTTGTAACAGGCTCCATAGTCTCCCCGCTTGCGCACAGCTTCGGTACAGGTAGGGAGCCGGTATTGCTGTTCAGGACGTGCTGACGGACTCCTGTGAGCTGCCGTTTGCCTATTGGGCGATATGTCCTTATTCGCAAGTGTACTTAAAGTGAGTGTCCTTAAACCGGGGTATGCCTGTAACCACTCAACCGCTAATAGGTAGGTGCACTAGGGGAAATAGTGAATCAACAAGCAAACAAGTCTCCCAGCAAATATGGAGGGAAGACAAAAATCCCCCAATTCGGTGCACACTATATAATACACAATAATAGGGTGGAGAATTATTATGATGTAGTATTGAACCTGCTGGATGTCTTATTTGGTGACCAGGTTACGGCCGGGGATAGGGAAAGGACAAGGAACGTATTGCTAAAACCTTTAGTAGATGGCCAGTGTGACTAGAATTTAAAATTAATGTTTAATTATAAAGAAAGGTGGGTAACAAATAAGAGATGCTATAATTCAGGGGGTTACAAGACATCTGTCCCAGTGACTGGTCACTGGTCAGAAAATGAAAGAACTTTTGTTGGTTGAAAATTGCAACTATTCGAAACCTTTTCTAACATCAGAAATGATGGTGAAGCCGGAGAAGGTTAATGATCCACTTGCTGTCACTTTGTACGTGGTGGTTGAGTTTATCAGAATTTAAAAGCCCAATTGACAGATTTGTTCGCTGCAAGTTGTAGCAGTTACTTCCACAGTGTCAAATGGCCGCAGCATAACTACTGGAACTCCGTTACAGACTCTGAACCATCCACTGTCACTGTATTCAGTAATTACAAGGACCCCAATTGGGCTTCTGTTTTACCTATGTAACACTATTCACTAGCCTTCAGATTTTTGACACTGCAATTTAACTTTTGGCGTTTGCAATTAATACAGCTCTCATAAGGACAGTTGATTCAACTGTGGCCATTTAACACTGTACAAGAAGCTGCTGCAACTTGCAGTGAACACATCTGTCAATTCACATTTGAAACTGGTAAACTCAACCACCATGTACAAAGTGACAGCAAGTGGATAATTAGCCTTCTGCTTGCAATCTGCACTTTAATAGATTCACTGTTCTTTCTGATGTTACAAGCTTTGTTTCGAATGGTTGCAATTTGCAACCAGCAAAAGTCTTCCATTTTCTGATCTGATCGTGCATTATGAAGTGCAAGTGTATATGGAGTTATCTGTTTTTTTGTAATGAATAGTGACCTTTTTACATCACTTCTCCATCGGTCACCATAATACTGAGGGGACGCATTGCAATAGAAGAGCACCCGAAGTCATCACGGTTAAAAGTGTGTGTGTGTGTGTGTGTGTGTGTGTGTTCCCAAGTCTCCCCTTTTCTTGGTACAAACCTCTGCTGTCTCTATTCCTGAGACACACAGAGAAAACCTAGAAGTTTGGTGTCCAACCGTAGAAGTGCATGCTGCAACAGAGTTGTCTAAGGCCTCGTTCAGGGTGCAGGCTTCGGAGGGAGGGCGTGCTGCCGTGGGACACAAAATATTCAAATTGAATACTGGTTGCCAGGGTAGCAGCTGCCCTGTCTCCGAAGGCCGGAGTTGACGCTGGCTACAGTTTCAATAAACGAAAAAATCGTTTTTTGAAGCTGCAGCAGCGTCACTGGGACCTCGGCAGCCAATGAAATCATTCTTGAGAATGATTTCATGACTGCAACTTGGATCCCTAAGCTCCCGTCTGTAGCCCCGCCCCCTCCCCGCCCCCTCAACTGAAACAGTCTGCTGGGGATGAACACACATAGCCCAGCAAACTGCCGCCCTCCCTCCCTCCAACTCCTATCTCTGGCACCCTGAACGAGGCCTAACTCTGCAACAGATGTGCAGGCCACTCGCACATGGCCGTGTGAGTGTTTACATTTGCATATTATTACTTTTCCCATACCTCATTCACTCACCCTTTTCCTATTTTTCACGCTGTTTTCATCATACGTGTACCAGGAGTTATCAAAAAGTGTGCTACAGCAGTCATCCAACTCTGCAACATATGCGCAGGCCACTCACACATGGCCGTGTGAGTGATTAATCTGACTATTATTATTTCTTTATATCCTATACCCTGTATCCATCTCCCATTCTGCATTCATCTCATATGTTTGCTAGGAGTAATTAAATACACGCGATACATTTTTATCATTTTTATTTTCTCTTTCTGCGCTCGCTGTTAACTTGCTTCTACCTACCTTTATGAGGATCTTCTTACAGCTGAGCAGCAGCAAAAGTCTGGGGCCAGTATATCTTGATATTTTTTGGTTCTCTTCTTTTGTTCACCCTATGTCTTCTATCTTTCTTTAATTTAGAGTTTACTGTTGGTCTTCTCTGACTAATCATTTAGGGCAGGGGGCGCAAAATTTTTCCCTGCGGTTCCCTCAGATACGTGCCCCACCTCACCCCCGCTCTGGCAACATGATGACGCCATGGTGACGCGTGTGAAAAGCCGCCGAAGCCAAGGTAAGTTAGGTTTACAGAGGCCCTGCAGCTCCCCCGGCACTTAAGTGCCTTCGGGAAGCGCGTGGGGCATCTGTATACCCCGCGTGCCCTCCACCTGCACTCAGTCTCGCACCCACCAGTTTGCGCACCGCTGATTTAGGGTGCGTCCCAGATTCTTTAGTCTTAATTTTCTGATCTGTGACCAGTCACTGGGATAGATGTCTTCTTGTAACCCCCTGTATTATAGCAGCTCGTATTTGTTCCACAACTTTCTTTACAATTTGTATGTGTAGCCCCCTTTAAGGGAAACTACCTGTGCTGCCTATACCTGAGGGGCTTACAGAAGGCCTAATCGTCCGCCGAAGGGAGCCTGGGGTGATCATGTTCGCTAGTACACAGCACCTCCACCTGTGAAGGATCCTAACACCGTAGGATAGCCCCTCCCGGGACAATACAGCAGTAAATACACACACTGGGTATGATAATGGAAAATTTACTGAGCATGCAGATTATACTAAACAGCTGTGCAACATAGTACACACAATAACACCGGGAAGTATCCCAAGACTACTTAGGGTGTGGTGGCACCAGTATCACAAGTGTCCTTTCCACAACGCCAGTCCCCACCCAAAAGTGTAGGGAGTAGCGCTACCCCTGTGGACCGTTGGTGCACGTTACCGCCCTGGTCACTCCTGTACCAAGGTACCACCGATTGAACAGAAGGATCCGTCTGATCCCCCCGACGTGAGGTCCCTCAGAATTCCTCCACTCTGCATGCTCCAATCCACCGCGTGGGGTGAACTGCTGGATGGGTCTCACCATGAGTCTCTGATGTATATGCCTGGATCTGGTCACAGACCACAGGCATCCCGTAATGTCTTGTCCTTGGTGTACTAACATGGGTGATGCTATGATGGAAGTGTCCCTATTTCGGGGCCTTCCCTGTAGCAGCCACAAACTAATAATGGTCGGGCCTGTGGGGTAACTCTAGGCCTAGTCCGGGAGCCACTGGTACCCGGACACTACCTGTCCCTGTCTCCGACTGGCGAGGTCCCTCAAGCGTGCCAGTTGTATCACTCCGCGCCGAGATCTAGGCAGCCCTATTGGCTCTGTGCCTACATGTGATCTGCAGCCCGAGAGGCTGCTGGGAACTGTAGTCCCTTGCGGAGCCCTATTCAAGATGGTTGCCGCAGTGCTTTAACCCATTGCGAATGCGCCCTGTAGCTCCTGCGCATGCACAAGCTGTACCTAAGATGGCGGCACCACTGCGGAGCTCTGGCAACCCGCTCGCCATGCTAGCTATACTGCTGGGTTCCCTGCTCCTATCCGGGTCTGTCAGCAGCGCTGGTGGCACTTGGCAGCTCCCGGAAACTCCCCCCTTCACGTGCCCCGGACCGAGAAGTTAGGGGACCGGGATACATACGATTTGAACATTAATTTTAAATCCTAGTCACACTACCCATCTGCTAGGGGTTTAGCAATACGTTCATTGTCCTTTCCCTATCTGGGAGGTTCAATACTACCTCATTCTCCACCCTGTTATAGGGGTTTGATATGTCTCGAAGTGGATGGGAAAAAATAATTGGAATGGTGGATCCCAGGCAGTGTAGTGGGGTAATGAGCCCCTGGTCTAGACCAATGGGGTGTTTGTTATATTAATTAAAACATTTTTTTAGAAGGAGCTTGTTTGGATGGTGAGGGTACGTAAAAGACTTGTGATGCGAGACATAAGGGTTTGGCAGTACCTAGCTGTGCCACCTCTACACCTCTCCTACAGGGAAGATTGAGTATAGAATACTGTAGCAACAAAGCAGAGGTTCTTCCTGCCCCCGCCAGTCAATTGCTTTCTGTTTGTGCACAGATTAATACTGCCTTGTGCCTAAGACCTAGTCTGTAGCAGTACAGAATAAAACTAAATATTGAACGGCCCAATGGCAGGAAGCAGCTGCTTTATAGGAGACAGGCTCGCTTACTAGGATTCTCGAACCCTCTACACTGGGGATAGGTATGGGGGACAGAGAGACAGGAGGGGAGTGGTCCCCTGGCCACTTGGAAGACGTTGACTGGCTAGGTATCGTCTGCAGGTGACCGTTTGAAGAGCCCAGTTCTAGCCCATCTTCGTGTTCAAAGGAAATTTTAATTGCTTGTGTTACTGAAGATGCAGCTCACTTATTTGTATTTTGAATTGGAGGTAAAAACCTATTGCACTGTTTGGTTTGATTTTGCACTCTTGGACACTTTATTTGCTAATCATGAGATATCATCAAGACTTTGGTTGACCAAACACAGATTCACTGTACCTCTGGAAATTAAGTCTCCTTTTTTCATATCATTTTCTCTCATGCTGCAATAACTGGCTGTGCTAATTATGACTGCTCTGTATTAATTTTGGATAGGCATTGATTAGCATTATTGTATCTTTCAGTTTTCTCTGCCTGTCTCAGCACGGAATGTGGCTATACAGAGAATAAGTTGCTTGTCATACATGTGCCAAAGAAACTCCTACATCTCTTGGCATAACCTTTGTCCAATTTTTTTCTGTCAAAATAACATCAGCCCTGAACTGGTTTAAATTTTGCATCCAATGAGAGAAACTTCACAAACGAGCGAATGCTAAGGAGTGGAATATTTAATAATGAATACACCAAATCACTCGGGCAGCTGGATTCATACCCAGTGAGCTTGTTGGAGTAAGGGATGTTACACTATTCCTAAGAGTTGGTTGAGTTATTTTTGTTATCTGGATAACTTAAATGTTTATTCTCTTTGTAGTAACATGTAAAGGGTCATTCGCAGTGAATTTAGGACGTCTGTATTGAAGTACTACATTTGGATGTTTTCCTCCCTTTCCATGGAGGTAATACAAAATTAATTTACATTACTCACCCACCAATAGCCGCAATCACAGCTATTCCTCCAAAGATGAGAACTACCACCAGGACCATGTTGACTCCTTAGACACAAAATGACATAGTAAATGTAAGATTGACAGTGTAGTGGTACGTGACAGCAGACATTTTTATACTTGTCCATAAAGAATTATGTATTACTTTTTTTTTTTTTTTAACGTGAGTTCAGATAGGAATATGCGGCTATCTTTCACTGGCTTGCTTTGAAACATTTTGTTAAGATTTAGAAACTTGTATATTTTGCTTTTCTACTAGCATTTTAATATTGATTTTTTTTAATCTAATTATAAGAGACACCCAGACAATATCAAGTGATGCTAGGCAAGTCACATTTTTATCTTCATGCCGAAGATGCTCAAAGAAGGCTTTAAAGCAGCAGTACATCAGAACATAATTCCAACTATTGCTTCAATTCGGAACAGAATCTGGTCTGTATGCCAGATGGAAAAGTTAACGAGTTTGGTTAATGATACTGGCGCTAAATTTCTAAAAGTCTTGTGGCTAGCACAGACAGACATTCCAGGAGTAGATGGTACTTCAATTTTGCTATGACAATGTCAGAAACAGAATAGCGTTCTCCGCTGACCCACAGGAGCTGGGACACAGGGCTATTGAGTCTTAGGAGAGGGATGTAGAGCAGGGTTGCAGAGCTACAGGCCACGCGGGAGGAAGTGCCTAGAGCGGAGCCCAAGAAAAAATGTAAGCACAGAAGAAGATGAGAGAGAAGATAGAGAGGAGGACAGACCCCATTTCCCCCCCATTCCCTCTTTTTTGTTTATTTGTTGTTACATGCAAGTATTATAGCATAACTATGTCGATTTATATGCAGGCCGATGTACACCGTGTTTGGTGTTAAAGTCTCAATAAAATCTGATATATAAAAAAGCAGCAGCAGTACAGGCTGTTTTTTGGGGGAGAGAGGGAGGCACACAGGTCGTGCTTTCGGGCATCTTGAGCCGTGTAAAGGTGGGTGATTCCGAAGCTGCGAAGATTTAGAGAAGGTATTCACATTTGGCCACATGATTATACATGGTATGTTTGATACACTTGCCTGTTTTTGGTCTGTTTTACCATGAGAAAAGATTGGACCTTCTAGTGCAGAAAAAGGAACATTTTGAACATACCTGAACATATTATGTCATCGTAACAAGCGGCTTTAAATTTTAAGCAGGTTTTACATTCAGTAACTTCGTAAGACTCCGTTTCTGTAAAAAGGAAATTCCCCGTTAGGATTTAGGTGATTTTATGGTGAAGATGTACACTTAACGTCCATTGAAACTTGGACCTAGATTGTCTTAAAAAAATCAATATTGCTGCATTTAAAAAAGAGCATGATCAAATGTTGAATATTTTTTGTACAATTTCATCATATTTACTCAAACACTTACGAGCACATTCAAGTCTCGGCTCCATAAACCTGCCTTGTCCTATCTGCACCCAGGGACTAACTAACTTTAATTTGTGTACCATATTTACTAAGAATTTCGTAAACCTAAGAGGTTTGTAATATTAAATATTATTTGCATATACCAAATAAGCATTACCTCGGCATTAAATAACGCTAGGAATACAAATTAATGTTGACGCGTAGAATTTTGCATTAATCTGTGCTAGCGCTGCAATTGTGTGCTCTTGGGGGGAGGGGTTGGAGATATCGCTCACTTCTACCACGCATTATGTAATGGGCCTTTTAACAAAACTCTATGGTACAAAATGAATCCCTTTTTTTTTTTTTTTTTTTTCAACTTTAAATTTTTTATTGGAAAAATACATATACAGCCATTATTCCACAGCCCATTATCGTCTTTCCAAATTTAGTAAACATATAACATATTGCCTCTGAGACTCAACCATTTGAGGCTGTACATACAGGACTAGACAAACTAGACAGGGAAACAGGGGAAGAGGGTGGGGGAGGGGGGGGGGGTGGATGGCCAGGCAAAATCGTGTCTTTTTCTTTGTGTCTCGGCCCTAATGATAGGCCAAAACCAAGGAGTTTATATGTGGCGGGTCCTCCTATGGGTTCTTTTTAGTATTAGAGTTATCTTATCTTGGGGCCGTGTAAAGGTCTGTTCTCCGCGCGTCACTATGTCTTTTTGTCTAATCTGACCTCAAAGGAGAACGCATTTATTTTAATTAGTGCAGGATTGAGGTGGCCTCCACTCCGGGGATGTCTGCCTGGGTCAACCATGGATCCCAGACTTTTAGAAAGTTTGTGCCGGTGTCATTAACTAAACTCGTTAATTGTTCCATCCGGCAGACGTGCCAAATTCTGTTTTTGATCTTTGGGATAATTGGTACCTCCTGCTGTTTCCATAGTGCTGCGATCTCGCATCTTGTGGCAGTGGCGAAATGCGCGATTAATTTATGCGACGCATTCGATATACCCTGGATCCGCCTGCCCAAGAGGAACAGCCACGGGTCCAAGGGGATCTCTAAATCGAGAATCCGCTGAATCCAGTCTCTGATATGTTCCCAAATAGGGGCCACTTTAGTGCAAGACCACAGCATATGTCGGAGATCTGCAGGCTCCCCACACTGTTTAGGGCAGAGAGGGGAGTAGCCTTTTACAAATTTCGCTAGGCGCGTCGGAGTGTAGTACCATCTCATAAGGACTTTATATGCGTTCTCCTTTAATGTGGTGCAGATTGAGCTTTTTGCTGCCGCCTTAATAATTTCGTCCCATTCATCGTCCTCTAAAGTCTCGCCTAGATCGGATTCCCAATGTCTCATATAACTCAGTCTGTTGTCTAGAGGCGACTTCTGACAGACCACTTCCCTGTACATTCTAGATGTGAGTCCCCTTGTGTCCGTAGCTCTAGAACACAGCTGCTCAAAATTTGTTCGCGCCGGTCGAATTGGCGTCTTATTGTAGAAATTTCTGATCTGGAGGTACCTAAAAAATTCGCTGTTTGGGATATTCTTAGAGGATTTAATTTGCTCAAATGATTGTATGGTCTTTCTGCTCTCCAGATCTAGTAGTCGGGACAATCCATTTTGTGTCCATTTTAGAAAGTTTTTGCTATTCAGGCCCGGAGCGAAATCTGCGTTACCCACTATTGGTGTCATTAGCGATGTTTTGGTGGTCAGATTATATTTGAATTTCGTGGCCCCCCAGACTTTTAACGAATTGACCATGGTCTGTGTTAGGTTGTTCATCTTGCGTACCCCGGTATTGGGTAGCCAGATTAAATTGTGGAGTTCAATTGGTGCACAACAACTTTTCTCCAATTCGACCCATCTCCGTAAGCTTGGGTCTGTGTGCCATTGGAAAATCTGCCCTAATTGGGCTGCTTTATAGTAGGCCAACAAGCAGGGCACCGCTAATCCTCCGCCTGTTGTAGGACGTTTTAATATTCCTTTCTTGATTCTTGGGTTTTTCCCGTTCCAGATAAATTTCATAATTTTTGACTGGAGGGAGAGGATGTCTGCCTGTACTAAAGGAATAGGGAGGCTCTGGAAGAGATATAACATCTTTGGGAGGAGATTCATTTTCACGCTATGTATCCTCCCAATCCATGATATGCTCCCTTTCATCCAGGTTCGTAGATCCTCCCCCAGCGTCTTTATGATCTTGGGGAAATTTGCATTATATAGTGTTTTGTACTCCCTTGTGAGATACACCCCTAAATATTTGATGGCGGAGGGTTGCCATTTGAATTGAAAATTGAGGTCAATCAGTTTTTCGACTTCTTTTGGTAAATTAATATTGAGGGCTTCAGATTTGGACTGATTGATTTTAAATCCCGAAATTTGGTTGAATTTACCCAGTATGTTAAATACATTAGGGAGAGAGGTGAGGGGTTTGGTTAGTGTGAGTATGACATCATCCGCATAAAGAGCGGCTTTGTGCATTTGGTCTCCCAGTGGGATACCAGAGATATCTGGGCTATTTCTGATATGTGCCGCCAAAGGCTCAATACATAAAGCGAACAATAAAGGTGACAGCGGGCATCCCTGACGAGTTCCGCTTTTAATTTCAAATTGTTCTGATGGGGACCCTTGATATCTCACTCTTGCCGTGGGGTTTTTGTATAGCGCCAAGATGGCCTGCAGGAGGCGTCCTTCGAAGCCAAATGCTCTTAGTGTTTCCGCTAAGTAGGGCCAGTCTATTCTATCGAAGGCTTTCTCAGCGTCTAGACTTAACACCATGGAGTGAATTTTTCTTTTTTGGGCCAGATCAATTAGGTCAATGATTCTCCTGGTGTTATCTGCCGCTTGTCTACCTCCGATAAACCCTACTTGATCTGTGTGTATTAACCCGGGAAGAACGCTACCCACCCTGTTGGCTATAAGTTTAGAATATATTTTGAGGTCTGAATTAATCAGTGAAATGGGCCGGTAGCTCTTACAGTCTGCCGGGTCCTTTCCGGGTTTATGGATCACTGTTATTGAAGCTTGGAGCATTTGTGCTGGGAATGAGGCCCCTGCTAAGATTTCGTTGAATAGCTTCAACATATGAGGAGCTAGGATTTTTAAATATTTCTTATAATATAAATTCGAGAAGCCATCTGGCCCTGGGGCTTTAGCTGGTTTTAGCGCTTTTATGACCCCAGAGAGTTCCTCCATCGTGAAATCCGACTGGAGTGCCTCCCTATCGCCTCTCTTCAGACTGGGTAAATGTGCCTCTTTCAAGAAGGTCTTAAGGTCTTCTTTTGTTTTGGGGTTATGGGTCACCTTATCTCCGTTATATAGTGCTTCGTAATATTTTTTAAATTCTCCCGCAATGTTTGCTGGGATGGATGTAAGGTCCCCATTTTGGTTCCGAATCGCGTGAATGTGGTTATTTGGGGGCTTATTTTTTAGCTTATTGGCAAGTAGTGTGTCAGGCTTGTTGGCTTTTTCAAAAAATTTCCGCTTAGACCAGGCCAATTCCTTCTCAGCCTGGGCGGAGAGGAGGAGGTTAAGACTTGTTTTGGTGGCTAGTATTTGAGTCAATGTGTGGGCTTTTTTGTCTTTTTTGTGAAGAGAGGAAAGCTTCGCTAGCTGGTCCTCTAGCTTCAAGATTTTACTCTCTCTTTCCTTTTTTCGTCTAGCGGCCAGGTTCATAATGACCCCCCTGAGGGTAGCCTTATGGGCCTCCCACAGTGTAGAGTGTGTGGCCACGCTCCCCTCATTTTCCTCAAAATATTGTGAAATTTTTTGCTCAATTTCTAGCTGTAGAGCTGGGATTTTCAGCAGAATTTCGTTTAGTTTCCAGTTCGCTCTGGGTCTGTCTAGTGGGATTAGTGTGCATCGCAGCTCTATAGATGCATGGTCAGACCATGAAATATCATGGATCTCGGTATGAGAGACCCCAGGGACCATTCTGTTAGATACAAGGAAGTAATCTATCCTACTATATGTGTCGTGTGGGTGTGAGTAGAAGGTGTATTCTTTCTGTCTCTGATGTTGTTCTCTCCAGATATCGAGTAGCTGACAGTCGCGTATTCCCTGTTTGAGTGTTAGTACGTCGGGTCTGTGTGTATTTTTAGTAGCTGTACATCTGTCAAGGTCTTCCCGTAACGTTCTATTCAGATCCCCCGCGACAATGATATTGCCTCTGGCTACTCTGCTGAGTTTTCCAAAGAAGGAAGAAAAAAAACCCGGAGCTATCTCGTTCGGGGCGTAGATTGTTGCTAAGGTAATTGGAAACCCTTGAATTGTCCCTCTCACTATAAGGTAACGTCCCTCCTTATCTATAAAGGTCCTGTCATGTAAGAACGGTATTCCTCTGTGAATTAGTATAGCTACCCCTCTTTTCTTGACCTTTGCGGAGGACAAGAAGTACGTCGGGAAGTCTCTATCTAAGAATTTGGGGAAATTATCTTTGGAAAAGTGGGTTTCTTGTAGGAACAGGATTTCTGCCCCTTTACGCTTATAATCCCTGAAGGCGATCCTGCGTTTGGTCGGATTATTGAACCCCTTAGTGTTGTGTGATACGAGCCTGAGTTCTTTATTCATTTGAAGGAGTGAGATGGTGGAGCTGCTGATTCTCTGGGCCCGATCTCTATTCTTCTTTCCGTCTCTCGTTGTGATGCCTCACTATGCCCTTGGTTGTGGGGCTTACTTCTGGAGCGGTGTTTCTTCCACTTATTCTGGTTCGGCACTCTCTCGCCTGGGGGGAAAAAAAGGGAGGGGCACACAAAAGGGGAAACCGGGGGGGACATAGACAACACATAACACCTTTCACAGCATATACTTTCTCGACGTCTTGACGAGATCGTCCTTCCGTCGAGATCTTTTCCTTTAGGTTTCCGAACTCTGTTCCAGTAGTCCGGGGTTGGCTTGGAGCGGGTGATGCCCCGTCCAAGAGTCCTGTCCCAAAGGTTTTCACTAGAGGCTGGGGGAGACTCCCTCCCCCTCTCTAGTGTGAGGCCCATACTGACGTCGAGGTGTGTCACCGCCAGTGGCTCCTGCCTTGCTTATCTCTGAATCTTTTTCTTTGAACAAAACCCAACGATTAGTGGGTGTCCCCTTAACCCAGCTCTAGCCTGTCTTATTGTAACCATCTCTTCCTAGCCATATCTCTGCTTAATCTTCCTTTTACTGCCCTTGTTTGTATCTCTTTATCCTGTGCTTACCTTTCCCGAGCTTCCCCTCTCCTAATGTGTTAAATTATGTATTAACTCTACATCTAACTTTGACTGTATAATTTGTCTTCTTAGTCTTCTTCTCAGCCATCTGCGCAGAATGGTGTCTACACTAGCTTATTTCCTTCATAACCTAAACTTATCTACCCTTTTCCCAATCAACTTATCTTGCTCTTCTCTGTTACTTGTTTTTGTCCCTTCCTAGCCTACCCACACTTACTAGCCTATCTCGGCCCGTTCTGTCACTTCCCCCTACCTCTCTTCTCTCAGTCTCCACTCTCTACTCCTTCCGCACCTGCTCTACTATCCTTTTGTCTAACTTCCTGTAAGCTTCCTTTCCCTTAGTGCCCCCTTACTATCATCCTTCATCCGCTTTTTAACTTGCCTATTTGTCTCCTCCCGTTTCCTCTTTGCCGTTCTCTAGCTCTGTTCCGGCTTCTTTTGTGCTGCCGATTCAAATTTCCCGCTGGCGGTTTCATTTTCGTGGGATGTCCCGGGCTTGCCTATTGTGCCGGTCCGGCGCTTCTTGGACACCTATCGGGGCCTCTGGTGGTAGCTGTATCGGCCGCAGACGTCATCAGCGTGCGGCATCGGGGTCCGTCTTTGTGCCACCTCCAAGATGGCGTCGCTCTTTCCGGGTCTACCTTATGACGTGCATCCGGGCCGCCGCCATTTTGGATCTTGCGTCTCATCAGGCTGGCAGCATGGGCGTCTGTTCCTGCTCCTTGTTCTTCCGGCTCCTGCGCTTCACTGTGGGTTCCCGCCAATCCAGGTACCTTCGCCATCTTGGAGCGGGATTTGCTGAAATGGTAGGCCTTTGATTTTTTGATTATGTTTACTTTTATGTCTTCTTTGCTTTTGCTCCATTGATGTCGTTCTCCTCCTGGTGTGTTAGGGGGAAGTCATCGGGTGTTAGGTGTCTATTGCACTTCCTTTGGGGGAGTGAGGCCTATCTGCAGCAGAGTGTCTCTGGGGACCGGGGACCCCCTTTTAATGTTTTTATTTGAATGTAACTTGTTATGAAGAACTGCGGCCATTGCCGAAACTTTGGTTTTAACTTGTGGACGTCTTCCCTTCATTCTTTTCCACTCTGCCTTCTGGGAGACTTGGTGTTCTGCTCCCATATGGGTTCTGGGAGTGGACTCCTCGGGTCTGAGACCACGGGGGCCTCACCCAGGCCCAACTTATGTAGGAAGGTTGGTCCTTCTTCCGGATCTTTTATTGTGGTCACTTTGCCTCCCCTCGCCACTAACAGACCAAAGGGGAATGTCCATCTATATCTGACCCCTTTCTCTCGTAGGACCTTCGTGATCGGTAGCAGGGATCTGCGGCGAGCCAGTGTCACAGGGGACAAGTCCTGGAAGACCGACAGCCTCGTGCCCTCAAACTCCACTACAGGTAGGGGTCTTGTTTTATGGAGAACTGCTTCTTTGGTCCTGTAGTGGTGCATCCGGAGCACAATGTCCCTGGGCTGCTCATTTTGCAGCGGTTTAGCTCTTAGGGCCCGGTGGCACCTGTCTAGCGTCAGGAGGTCTTTAGGAGTGTCTGGCAGAAGGGTCTCCAGCCATCTTGTTATGTATTCATCGCAGTCCTGAATAGCTTCAGCGATCCCTCTAATCCTGAGATTATTTCGCCTATCTCTATTCTCGGCGTCCTCCTGACGCTCCTGTAGTGCATTCACCTGCTCCTGGAGGTCCTTGAGGTTCCGGTCTTGTTTTTTGATCGCCTTAATTGAGTGGTCCACTTTAGTTTCTAAAATGTTTGTCCGTTCTCCTAGGCCCGACACTTCTTTCTTGAGGTCTTTGATCTCCGCTTGGAAGAGTGTTTTTAGATCCGTATATAGTTTAGTGAAGTCTCCCTGTCTGGCCGGGCGCATCGCCTGTTCAGCATGCTCTTCTTCCTCGCAATCCGGCTCTGAGTCCGAGCCGGCATTTGAATTCGCCGCCATTTCTGTCCCCGCTCCGCTCATTCTGGCGCGGCTGAAGTACTCCGGCATCCCTTTCTTTTTTGCGGTTTTAGGGCCTTTCTTTGACATCGCGGGGCGGTATTATCTTTAATACGGGGAAATTTGAGTGGTTTTGGGGGTCTTGTTGGGTGTTAGCTCGCGTTTTTCCTCAAGCAAGGCACGGAGCTCTTAGCCTATGCGACCATGTCTCTCTCCGTCGCGCATGCGCCTCTCAATGAATCCCTTTTTAATGCCCGAGGCTTCGAATGCATTTCAAAGGAATGCCATCAGACACCATAAGGGTTAACATACAATATAAGCACACTACAAATAAAATCCAAAAAAGCAGATCTATATGTTCAAAATGTTAAAGGAAAGCAATCCATTTAGCCAATTTGGCGAGAGATTGCCATGACCAGGCAATGCCAGCCCCCCCTCCCCCCCCCACTCACCTCAATAGGGTCTCTAGGCCGCCATCGCAGCCTGGGGTTGTGGCTAAGGGGAAGCCTTAAGGCACAGCCGGGAGCGAGCGGGAGCGTTCATTCTGCTCCCGGCTGTAGTGAAATTGGCTCCCCTCCTGTCTGCAGTACTGTCCCTTCTGCGCAATTTTGTACTTTCATGCCTGCATTTGAACATTGCGTTCAGGGCACGGCATGTTCCGGGAGTTGCAAATAACATTGCAGATTCTTTATCCCGGTTACAGATGGCACAGTTTCGGGAAGCTGGCACCGGAGGCAGACCCGAACGGCAGCTCATGCCCAGCAGACTGGGAACTGGCGATTACCCGGTGACCGCACTCTGGCTCCTGGTACGTGGCGGGCCTTCACGGCGACTTGGCGTGATTAACAGAGCCTAGCGGGGGAATTGGATCTGGAAGTATCAGGAATAGGGACCCTGCTATCATTCGTATTGAACATAAGAGCAAAGGGTTTAACAGGAGGATCCATAGGGAAGAAACTGACGAGGGTTTCCTTCTTTTTGAGGCTAGAAGCAAGGAGGATCCGACGAAAGAGTTTAGTCAAAAGGGTGTTGGCAGGGTTAACAAAGGGGACATCATCGAAGACAGCAAAAGGCCAGTATCACCACCGATACTAGATGGTCCAATGCAGACGACAGAACGAGTATGTTTTTCCACGTTCGAGGCGAGACTTTTTCGGCTGACGTTTGCGTTGGCCTTCTTTGCAGTTTTGCGAGCCGGGGAGCTAGTTTGCGCATCACGCAAAGGATAGGGGGGCCTGCAGGTCAAAGACGTAATTTTAGGGGATGGGTTGGTTAAGCTGCACATTCAAAGGTCAAAAATGGACCGGGAGGGGAGCTTGGATCTCATTGCTAGGTCTACCAGGGACTGTTTTTTGCCCCTTTACTGCGCTCAAGGATTACTTGGAATGCAGGCCAGGCGGGCATGGTCCTCTACTTCTACACACGGAAGGGGTACAGTTATCTAGATTTCAGTACCTGCGGGTTTTCCGCATGTGCCTTAAACACCAGGGTCTAGATGAGTCACAGTACGGAACACATTAGTTCTGGATTGGGGCGGCAATGGAAGCGACATGCGTGGGGCTATCAGCAGCAGCAATACGGAAGATGGGTCGGTGGAAGTCTAGAAGACTACATCAGGCCCACGGTAACGGGGGAATAACGCTTGTTGGAATAAACCACTACAACCCTTATGCCTCTCAGATTCCGCAGATGCATGGATCATCGGGGACTCGCTCATACACTGGGCAGAAAAGCAAGCCATCAAGTGCCCATACGGGAGAAACCTCGGATTGCGTGCCGAGCATGCAAAGGTGTTATGGTGGGGAGGTAGGGGGCTGCGGTGGGCACAATTGCTTCCACAGCTAATGGTGATGGCTAGGGATGGAACAGCGCCATGGATCCTGATCCTTCACGCCAGGGGCAACGACCTGACTGCGCAACGGTACTTCGAGCTGGTCAACGCAATAAAACAAGACCTGACCCTCATCCTCACCCTTTGACCGGGAATTCAGATTGTCTGGTCAGACATGGTCTGCAGGGCGTTGTGGAAGGCAAGCGGGCCCCGGGAGACGTTGACCGAGCGCGCGTATAATTGAACATGGTGGGAAAATTTGTGACGCAGTGCAGAGGGAGGGGGGGTGTCGGATCAGCCACTCTGATCACAAACTAGTTGACCAATTTTAGGGCGGACGGCGTACACTTATCAGAGATTGGGACAGATTTGTTCAACAACTTGCACGAAGGGTTGGAGAGGGTCCTAGCAGGTGTGGCGGCACAGGCCTAATTTAAGGGGGTTAAATAGACCCGTTGGTGGCGGACGTTTGGGGGGTAAGTGCTTGTGCTTGCCAGACGGGCTCGAGCTGGCTGTGCCCGAGGGTAGTAGCGAGTGGGTGGGGTCAACTGAGCGGGACTCCCGGGAACACACTCACGACAACGGCCGGCACCTTGGGGCTCGGACGGCTGCGGGGGCAGCAGGACAGGGCCTGGGTAACCCCCTTCCATTAACCCATTAAGCGAGCACTCTGTCAGGTACTAGCGATTTTTTTTATAACTTGTATTTTATTAAAGGGTAAATGCATGGTATACATAAAAAACAGATCAAAAGTACATAGTGTGGGGTAGTATGAACTGTACTATAACAGAAGCATAATAAGCACACGCGGTTTTTCGAGCCCTACTTAACCGCGTGAGAGGAGATTGTCAATTATATTTTGAAGTGCTAAAGTAAAAATAAAAATTGTTATGAATGGGGGAAAAAAAAAAAAAGGGGGAGGAGGGGGGGGGAATAGGGGAACGGAGAGAGGGAAGGGGGTTCAGAGGGTGAGAATGCGAATGCAACGGCTTCCGGAGGCTACTGAGACGGTTCTAGAGCTGTGTTATAACTAACGGTCTTGTGAGAGTATAAGCGATTGCTCCAAAGGAGTGAGGCGTTCTACGTGTGGACTTGTTTTTCCTTTAACTGAAGGAGAACGCATTTGTTACTTTTATAGCCAAATTGTGTCACACTCTACCCCAGGGATGTCTGTCTGAGCTAGCCAAGGTGCCTAGACTTTTAGATAATTGTCACCAGTGTCGTTAACTAAGCTCGTTAACTTTTCCATCTGGCATATAAACCAAATTCGATTTCCGAATCTTTGGGATAATTGGAACATACTGCTGCGATCTCGCATTGCGTGGCTAATGCGAAATGTGCAATTAGTTTATTGTGTGACTTTGATAGGCCCTTTAGGGGTCTGTTTAGGAGAAACAGCCAAAGGTCTGGGGGAATAGTGAGATCAAATATTCTCTGGATCCAATTTCTGATTTTTTCCCAAATTGGGGATATCAGCGGGCAAGACCACAGCATATGTAACAGGTCAGCTGTTCCTCCACATTGTTTTGGGCACAATGGGGAGGACCCTGGCATAAATTTAGATAATTTGAGTGGGGTGAGGTACCATCTCATGAGAACCTTATATGCGTTCTCCTTTAGTGTGGTGCATATCGAACTTTTTGCGGCACCCAGGAATATAGTGTTCCACTCGTCGTCTTCCAGGGTTTCCCCTAGGTCTTTTTCCCATTGGAGACGGAATGAAGGTATTTGTTGCCTTGAGACTGCAGATTCGACCACCTCTCCATAAATCGTAGATATGAGTCCCTTAGTGTCGGTTTCTGCCCGACAGAGCTTTTCAAAGTTCGTCAATGGGGGGTATGGGGCGAATTTATTATAAAATGCTCTAAGCTGGAGGTATTTATAGAATTCAGCATGGGGAATATCGTTTTCAAGTCTGAGATGGTCAAATGATTTCATTTTTAAATTATAGCCCTCCAGATCTTTGAGTCTATTGTAACCTTTTTGTTTCCAAATTGAGTGATTGTGGCCAATAAGACCCGGCGCAAAGCTAGGATTATTCCAAATGGGTGACATCAGAGAACTTGCTGAGGTAAGTGAGTTTTTTAATCTTGTACCTTCCCAAACAGAGATGGAATTAGTCATTGAGGTAAGCGGTAGTATAGCGTTTTTCCTTGATGTTTTAGGTAGCCAAATCAGGTTATTAAGCTCTGATGGGGAGCAGGCCGCATTTTCAAGCTCCACCCATCTTTTTAATTTGGGATCAGAATGCCATTGTATGATCTGACTTAATTGAGCCGCTTTAAAATATGACAACAGGCAGGGTACCGCTAAGCCTCCGGCTAAGGTAGGTCTCTTCATATTCAGTTTATTTACTCTCGGTTTTTTGCCTCCCCAGATAAAGTTAGATATTCCAGACTGAAGTGAGAGTATGTCCTTCAGTTTGAGTGGCACAGGTAATGTCTGGAAGAGGTATAGGATACGGGGAAGTAGATTCATCTTAACGCTATGAATCCTTCCAATCCAAGAAATCTTCTTGGAAGACCATCTGATTAGGTCTTTTTGAGTCCAAATCAGTTTGGGATAATTTGCCTTATAGATGCTTTTTGCATCTTTGGTGATCTGAATCCCCAAATATTTTATTGAATTCTTTTGCCAGTTAAAATTGAAATTCAGTTTTAGTAGTTTCTCTGTATGTCTAGGGAGGTTGATATTCAGAGCTTCAGATTTGGACTGGTTAATCTTAAATCCAGAGACCTTAGAGAATTTATCTAGTAGGTCAAACAGATTAGGTAATGATATGAGGGGTTTTGAGATAACTAATAAGATATCATCAGCATACAGGGCCGCTTTGTGTGATTGGGAATAAGCGTTTAACCCTGAGATATCCGAACCATCACGAATTCGTGCCGCCAGGGGTTCAATACATAAGGCAAACAGGAGGGGAGATAGAGGGCATCCCTGTCTTGTGCCACTTTGAATTTGAAATGGGACCGAGGGGAAGGCCTGATGTATGACCCTGGCAGTCGGGCCTGAGTACAGCGACATAATCGCTCCACTCACCCGATTTCCGAAGCCAAATGCTGCAAGCGTCTCCTTTAAGTATGGCCAGTCTATCCGATCAAAAGCTTTTTCTGCATCCAGACTTAATAACATACTTTTTGTGTTTTTTTGTTAGCCAATTCTAGCAGATCAATAAATCGTCGGGTGTTATCCGCTGCCTGCCTCCCCTTAACAAAACCGACTTGATCTGGGTGTATTAGTCTGGGTAGGATGAGACTTAGTCTATTGGCCAGTAATTTAGCATATATTTTTATATCGGTATTAATTAGAGAAATTGGCCTATAGCTTTTACAATTTAGCGGATCCTTGCCAGGTTTATGTATAAGTCATATAGACGCCCGCAGCATATCTTCAGGAATAGGGGCTCCTGCTAATATAGCATTAAACATTTGGAGCAACCGCGGGGCAAGTAACTCTGAGAACTTCTTATAATAAACCCCCGAAAAGCCATCAGGGCCCGGTGCCTTTGATGGTTTAGAAGGTAGAAGGGAAGGAATGGTCACTACTTCCTAGTGAACCAAAGCAAGTGTTTGATGAATAAAAAGTTCTTTATTACAAAAAGCTGGACATCATGCAAACAGCTCTGACGCGTTTCATCCCTTTGATAAAGTCCCTTCTAAGGGATGAAACGCGTCAGAGCTGTTTGCATGATGTCCAGCTTTTTGTAATAAAGAACTTTTTATTCATCAAACACTTGCTTTGGTTCACTAGGAAGTAGTGACCATTCCTTCCTTTCTACCTTCTATGCCACGTTTTACGAATGGAGCACACAGGAGTCTATCGGTAGCAGGTGATTCACTTCATCCACGGAGGGGGCGGTATCCAGCTGACACACGCTGCAAGGCATCGCACACTGGCTCCCCGGTCTCAACACAGCTGATTGCCTTCTGGATGCGGCTCGAGGACGACCTGTGCGTGCATACGCACCATCACGTGGGTCCCCAGATCGGCGCGGCTGGTTGCAGAGACGCAGCTCCTGTTCCAACAACACCGGTGAGCGGAGGGGTGGGCTCGCAAGCCAGATAGCGGTGCAGCGATACCTTCTACCGGTGTGTCCCGCAAGAACGCCATACACGTGGGATCTACAGCTATTGTGTACCCGGCAGCCGTGCATGGTTCAATACGGGACACTACTTCAGCATACAGCTTGGCTTCAGGGGTTGGTTCGGATACCAGTCGGGTAAGGTTAGCATTATTGGGACTTTTATGGGTCACAGCATATGTTACGGTGGTTGCATTTCCCTGTGCCCCTGGTCCACATTTGCTTATTAACCCCCGACTGGTTTGTTTTATACCTATATAACCACCCTATATCTTACCATATACTTTTTCTATTTTATACCTGCTGGAGACTCCAATCCTAGATACACCTGGACAGTGATTGCACATCATTATACATATGATTGGTTAGCATTGGAACTCAGGAGTGCACTCTCCATTTTTTTCTGCCTTTGATGATTTAAGCTCCCTGATTGCTTGCGACACTTCTTCTATTGTGAAGTCAGCGCCCATAGCTTCTCTGTCTAACTCTGTCAATCTCTCTAGTTTTGAGCTGGCTAAGAAATCTCTCAGTGCACTGCTCGTGTTATTATTATGTGCCACTTTCTTACCATCGTATAGGGAACCATAAAATGAACCGAATTCGTCTACTATGTTTTTAGGGTTGGCCGTGATTGTACCCGATTTTAAGCGTATAGCTTGGATATTAAACTTAGATTGCCTATTCTTTAGTGCTCGTGCTCGCATCGTATCCGGCCTGTTTGCTTTTTCATAAAACTTCCTCTTAGACCAACATAAGGAATTATCTGCTCGGGACGTCAATAACATATTTAATTCAATTTTTGTGTCTTTCAGTTCCTGTGCCGTGATCGGGTCCGGGTTGATCTTGTGATTTGATAACAGGGAATGTAATTTGGATTGGAGCATCCGAATTTTAGAGTTTCTTATTCTTTTCCTTTTGACTGTAGTATTAATTAATATGCCCCTTAAGGTTGCTTTGTGAGCCTCCCATAGAACTGTATGGGATTCAACAGAGCCTGTATTTATCTCGAAGAATTGAGCTATTTCTTGGCCTATTGTATCGCAAATTTCGGGTATTTTGAGAATAGATTCATTGAGTTTCCAGTTTGCGCCTGGTCGATTGGCTTGTATATTGTTGCACCTGAGCTCAATTGGTGCGTGGTCAGACCATGAAATATCATGGATCAGCGTATGCTTGACCTTAGGAACCATGTGGCCCGAAACGAAGAGGTAATCAATCCTGCTGTATGAGGTATGTGGGTGAGAGTAAAAAGTGTAATCCCTAGTCGTGGGGTGGAGCTCCCTCCATATATCAACTAGTTGATTATCCTTCAAGGCCCCGCGCAGTGTGTCTTGAGTTTTTTTATTTTCAGAGTCGCCTCCCCCTGATCTGTCTAATGAAGACTGCATTGTAATGTTGAAGTCTCCCCCTATAATAGTATATCCTTTAGCTACGGCGTTTAATATGCGGAAGAATCTTTCGAAGAAAGCTGCCTCTTGTGTACGGGGGGCGTAGAGGGAGGCCAACGTAATGGGCTGTTCATGTATTGTTCCTGTTAATATAATAAAACGTCCTTCCGTGTCCTTTTTGATTGTCTGGGCAACAAATGGGGTTGTATTACTAAATAAGATGGCAACGCCTCTTTTTTTGACTGATGCTGATGCCGTATAGAATTGGGAAAAGCCCTTGTCTCAGAATTTAGGTGAATTATGATTACTAAAATGGGTTTCCTGTAAGAATAACACCTCTGCGCGCCTTCTCTTGTAGTCCGTAAAGGCAAGCTTTCTTTTGATCGGGCTATTTAAAGCCCTTTACATTATGTGAGATTAGTGTTAACGCCATGTTCTATGGTATAAGAGATAACGTTTGCGGTGATCTGCGTACTTACTTATGAAGTTATTCCTGAAGATCTTTCCAGATATGTCCATACTTGCTATATCCGATTGATGTTTCAGCCGGTTGCCGTGCATTCTAGGGAGGGAAGGGGGAGGGAGAGGGTGGGGCAGGATAGACAAGACAGGGGAAGCAACAACGGGGCAAACGCGGGCGGGGGAGAGAAAACAAACAGAGAAAAAATGGAAAAAGGGAAAAATAGGAAACAGGAGCACATCCCGGGAGCCCCCGGGGGTAGCTCCTGCGCCCAGAGGGTGGATCGTCAGGCTCCATTTTATGGATGGGCCCAACTCCTGTTAGGGAGGATGACCGCCCTGGGTCTTGGGAACGGCCCCCCAAAACTGGGGACCGAAATAGAGAACACATGTGCGCAGGAGGAAAGCTCCTCCGGCACTTATGCCAAACAATGTGTAACAAGTTAACTATATCTAAATTATAAAACCTTAATATTAACATATTGATAATCAAAGACCAATACTGGTGAGTTATATCAAGAACAAAAGCAACGATAATAACGTTAGTCAGCTGAGATAACAAAGCATGTATAGATGGAAGAAACCTAAAATGTATATAACATCTATACTCTATATCAAATCTCATAAACCCGCCGTACTTTGAAATGACCCCTCTCCTTAGGGTGAAGTTGCTTCAGAGAGGTGTAGTAGTGTGTGTTCACCACATATAAAGAACTTATCTAACATAACTAACCTAACTGAATAAACTTTCTTAATTACTACATAACTTTCATGTAAAATAAATTATATATACGCCCTATATCCCCCATATATATCCTCCCATCCTATAACCTTTACTTAACATTCTATAACATATTTCAATCAACCCTTAGCATATAACATATATAAAGTATAAATCCTATAACCTGAAACATTAAAACCTAAACATGAGTAGCCTGTAAGTAGATTGATATCTAAATAACTACATATCCTCTACAGCATAGTTTTAAGCTAAGGAGCTTATATTAATTATGCAGGGGCTAAACCCCTGCAATTGGTGACATTTATCCAGATTTATCTAAATCTCTTTGTTAGTTCGTGGTCGACTACTGTTGGGGGGGGGGTTCTTTTTTTTAAATTTATTTATTTTTATTTCTTAATTTTTTTATTGGGAGGGAAGGCGAGAGTGCTTGTGACTGTGGCCGAGTCTTGAGTGTTTGGAGGAAGAGATGTTGCTGTCCCATCTGTCCTCCAGCTTTGCTCCGCTGCGGTGGCTGTCAGGTGCTTGTCTTCCTCTACGGAACCCATCCTGACGTCATCGAGGGGCGGTCGAGATCTCGCGATGAGAGGACGCTTGATGGTGACGTCACGTTGTAAGCGCGCGAAAGCCATTGCTCCTCCCGCGCGAGACCAGGAAGGACCTCCGCAAGATGGCTGCCGCTTCCAAGTCGGGTGCGGGTCTGCTCCGGATGAAAACTGCTCCTTCGCCTCCCAGCCATCAGGTGCTTACCGGGTAAGTCTCTGTGAGGTTCCGAACGTCCCCGGAGCTCCCAGCTCTGCCATTGTTTCCAGGTTGGATATAGGGGAGGTCAGGAGATTATGTAGGGTTATATGGATTAGACTTTAGGCTTTATTGGGGCTCATTGCCTCCAAGTCTGTGCTGCCTTTAGGTTTGCTGGGGGTGCGGGAGGACCCCGCTTGGCTCCAGATAGGTGTGAGGGTTGTTGAACCGGCTGGCGAGGGGAGAGGTGAGCCTTGGTGTAGCCCTGAGAGTCCGAGTTTAGCTAGGAATCTTTCACCCTCTTCTAGCCTGCGGAGTGTGTGTGCTACGCCATTTTTGATAGACATGAGGGCACATGGAAATAGCCATCTGTATTTGGTGTTATTCTCCCTCAGGATCTTCGTGATAGGAGCGAGGGCTTTCCGTTTGGCTAGGGTGGCAGGTGCTAGGTCCTGGAATACTTGGAGTTTGACTCCATCATATTCCAAGGAGTGATCCTCTGGCAAGCCTGCAGACCTCCTCCTTCGTGCGGAAGTGGTGGAAGCGAGCCACTATGTCTCTGGGGGGATCACCTTTTTGGGGCTTGCTGCGGAGAGCCCTGTGGCATCTATCTAGCCGGATCTCAGACTCAGGCTTGTCAGGGAATATATGCTCTAACCAACTGTTAGTGAAATCCTCTGGGTCAAGGATAGTTTCAGGGACTCCTCTCAGTCTTATGTTGCAACGCCTGTCGCGATTCTCGGCGTCCTGCACCTTATCTTCTAGAAATCCGATTTTTTTCATTCATCACGGAGATTTGGTCCTGATTTTGCGTTACCGCGGTTGTTGTTGCGTCCGCTTTTTTTTCCAGGGTGTCAGTTCTATCGCCCAGCATATCCACCTCCTTTCTTAGAGCCCACAGTTCATTTTTGAAGAACTTTTGCATTTGGGCACAAAATTCTTTTAAGTCTTTGCGATGGACCATTTCCTCATCCCTGTCATCTTCCAGGGAGGGATCGCTATCAGGGTCCATGTTGGAGGTTCGCGCGGGAAGCTCCGGCCTCTCTGCTTGAGTCACCGCTTTACTTTTAAAATATTTGGAAACCGGCTGACTCCTCGCTCGAGTCGTTTTGCCTGTTGCCATCCTGAGATGTTTATTGATCTAACGATATATTTTTAACCACTGTTTGATTGCTACTGCGTCTTTAAATTGCTATCTATGTGCCGGAGGGAGTGGAGCTCATAAATCATGGCTCCATTCTCTTCTCCGTCGCGCATGCGCCTCCAAGCTGCAGCCTTTTATACCTCCAAACCGAGTCTCTCGTTGCTTTCCTGTTGTTATATGTGGGAATCGGTTAAGGGGAGGTCCCGGGGAGGGGGGGTCCCTCACAGCCTCTCTTAGTGAAGCAATCCCTCTAGCCAATTAGGCGAGGGATAGCCATGATCAGGGGGCAAGCCCCCCCTCCCTCTCACCTCAATAGGGTCTCTGGGCTGCCGTCGTGGCATGGGGAAGCCTTAAGGCACAGCCGGGAGTGGGAGCGTTCATTCTGCTCCTGGCTGTAGTGAAATTCCCACCCACCCATCCCGTTTTAGAAGGTATTCGGGGGCAAGTACTTGCCCTTGGCCACTCATTTATAAGAGGGAGAGTGAGCGCATCATTGTTGAGCGGCTGAGCTATTCTGCTTGTAAACTTTTTTAACATGGCAAAGTCGGAAGACTTCCCGAGAAATAAAAAGGACTGAAGTTCCTAAAGGAGGGGTCAGTTTGACCATGTTGCCACTGTCGTGGTGGTAGTTTGGGGGTTAAGTGCTTGTCCTTGCCAGACGGGCTCAGGGCTGGCGGTGCCCGTGGGTAGTAGCGAGTGGGCGGGGTCAACTGAACGGGACTCCCGGGAACCCACTTGCGACAGTGGCCGGGTCTTTGGGGCTCGGCTGGATGCGGGCCCGGCAGGACGAGGCCTGGCTGACCCCCTTCCATTAACCCATTAATCGAGCACTCTGGCAGGGATTAGTGGTTACTCTTACTGTTTAATAAACAAAGCTGCGGCCTTGTATTCCTCCAAACCAAGTCTGTCATTACTTGTCTGCTATATGTGGGTATCGGTTAACAAGGGGGGGTCCCTCACAGCCTCTCTTGGTCATGAATGACCCTTTACCTACCCACTTGTATAAGTAGTTGTGGGTTGGCCTTGACTAGCTGGCCGCTTGGGCTTCTAAGGGCATAACATATTCAGTTCAACCTTGTTACATATCTTGCCTATGCCTGAAGAGGCAAAATCTGTCTGGGGTAGGTACAGCATGTCAATTTGCAATACTGTCGTTAAATGTAATGCTCTTGTAATTAAATTAGGCGAGGCATAGTGATTCACAAACTAATTGGCAATCCTGGCATTACATTTAGTCCACGCTTGTCGCTGTGATGACTAATTTTATTGCTGCATTATTGAAGCGTTAAAACTTTTGTAATAAATACATCGGTTAAAGTTACTATTTTTATTTTTTGGAGCATTAACACACAGCGATATTAATATCAAAGTTTAGTAGATCTTAGGCCTGCAGTAGTTTACCAGGTAATATCACCAAATCTGGGTAGAAATGCATTAAAAAGTGGATACTGCAGGGGAAAAAAATCTAGGTTTGCCATTTCTGTGCATTGTAAGCATCATATTTTCAGTGTTAACAGAAATTCTACCCCATCTGACTGGAGTGGCTGTGAGTGAAGACAATGGCACGGAGTTTGAAGCAGGGGAGCCTGGTTCAAATCCTTGTGTTTGCTGCTTATGACCTTGGGCAAGTCACTTTATCTCCCTGTGCCTCGGGCACCAAAAACAGATTGTCAGCTCCACGGGGCAGGGATTCGAGCTTGTAAAAATTATATGTATATTTACAATGTCAGCGCTATACAAGTGTAACACCCCTATCCCCCAGGGCAGCAGGGATAGGGTGTACAGTGAAAAATCAGGTAGATAGTCTGTGTGAATTGACAGGGTTTTCACCTGTTCAAAAGGGTATTCGCTCAGTGGTTACCTGTGCATCTCGGGGTTCACTTGGTGGATTAGTGCCGGCTTGTAGTAAGGTGTTTATAAGAGGAGAGGGCGCCAGGAACTTTATAACTTAGTCTTTATAAAGACATAAAAATAGGCAGATCAACAGAACAGATTTTTCATCAGTCTTGGAACTCTTGATCTCGGTGTTCTCTATATCAGGGGCGCGCAATCTTTCCCTGCTGCGCCCCCCTGCCTGATACCCTCCCTGTTCATGCCCTCTCCCCCCCCCCCCCCTCATCTTCGGCTCTCGGCGTCAGGGTCACATTGTCATGGCGACACGTTGCCGAAGACAAGCTATGTGAAGTTGCAGAGGCCTCACGATCCTGGCATTAATTGAAATGCCTTGGGGGAGGAGTGCGGGGGCCTCTGCAACCACTCTGCGCCCCCCAGTTTGAGCACCCCTACTCTACCACGGCAGGTGATGCTCAGGGGACCCAGAGGATTTGACCCAGGCCCTCCTAGCATTGACCCATCTTGTGAACTAGATAAGGAACCACACCTTCAAAGGCATAGACTTCCTAATCTCCTCGGTCATAAGGGCCCCCCTAATTCTGGGAACTTGCCCTGACTGGAGAAACAATAAAAGGGTTGTGTTGCCTTCCTTACCCCATAAGCCAGCATAGCCTGGAGACCTCCCTGGTGATATCTGGAGTTGGGGGTCTATTGATTCAGGAATCCCTGGCATCTAAGGATCCATAGAAATCCTGGGGGGTACCCTGATGGTATGGGTCCTTGGAGGGCTCCCCTGGTATTGAGCGATCCTCCCTAGGTCTGAGGATAAAAGGGTGGATCCCCACCTTTTTTACCTAGGGAGAGGCCAACACTCCGCCCCAGTAACTGAGCAGAATAACTGTTGCCACTTGGTCACACCAATAGGTGACACTCTTGCAATTTCCAAAAAAGCGCCCGGACCTAACGTGCCTGGAAGGGCAACATTTAGAAACATAACAGGGACTAACTCGCATGTCTGGTTTTGTGAGCGCTGTTTAACCCTGGCACTGCCTGCAACTACCCGGGCTGACATGCAGGGCAAGGGGATTTTTTAGCAGGGTGCTACAAAAGAAAAAATATATTCTTATGAACTCCTGCCTGATTTTAAACCGTGTTTGGATTCCCAGCTTGGCTGTTTAAGAAGAAGAAATGTACAAGTGATTTAATTCTTATGTAACATTGTTCATAGTGTCTTCGACCATCCAGCATCATTGCAAGAGCCCTCACTCTTTCTCCTTGAAAAATGCTGCATTCCTTTAGACCTAAAGACTTGAGGTTATAATTCACTATGTAGCGCCTGGAATGAAGATGTAGATGGAGCTGGTGGCGGTAGGTTAGGATAGTGGATATATGGAACCGCCTTCACGCAGGAGATGGGACCAAATATGGAAAAAGAATGCAAGCATGAAATATGGTAAAACAAACTGCGTAGAATAGAAGGGAACTAGGTGACAGCGACAAAATGATGCTTAATTATAGACTACAGTTTGCAAAACCAGTAACTAGATGAACCTAATGGTGAAAAGAAATGGGTATCGGCTGCTGTCAATGTTTCTAAAAAGATTGAAAGGTGTTGGAACATATAGGGTAGTCCTGTCCACACTGCCCATGGATTTTTGTAGACAAGAAAGGATGTATGCAACACACTGAAAGTATCAAGCACAATGTTATGATACAAAATGCATTTGCTTAGAGCTTCGTGATGGACAAAAAAAAACAGAACTGAAAGTTTCAGATCCACCCCCAGTTTGGTCATACGATCAGACAAAAGGGCTGCTGCCCTAAATCTTTCAGTTCTGTTATTTTTTGTCCATCACGAAGCTCTAAGTAAACATTGTTTTTGATTCTTTCAATGGACTCAATGGTGCACTGGTGCCATCAACTTCTAGCTTAGTGCCATTTTAAGGAAATAAACAGATATTCATCAAAGGGATTGATGGTACCCCAACATCAGCGCACACAAACTCTCTACACCTAAACTCAAATGGGTAACATCAAATACACAGTTCCTACTAAGCCGAGAAACTGAATTCTAGGGGTTGAACTGTGTTCCACCATTGGCAACTAAGCTGACTGAATCCAGGTGATCACCAGAACAGATTGGTCCAGTCACTGCAACTGCTCAACCATTACTTTTTTCATCTTCAGAAAGGAAGTGTAGTGCCCCGGCGTACCTGTCCTCCAGGGCTGGTAAGGGGTGCGTGCCAGTTTGCGGCTGCCTTCTGATTGGGGGCGCTGGGGGTGTGCCACATTCAAGTTCTGGTCTGTTGTCTCCCGAGACCAGATTCTGTCTGCAGTACAGTCAGAAATGTTCTGTCTAATGTTAATAAAGATAATCTTTTGAGTGGTCTTTTGTCAGCTAATGTGTGCGACGATGGATGTACACGTGCGCGCTTCCCCCATTGGTTATATGGCCTAGATTCACTAAAGTCAGATACTTTATTTATTTTATTTATAAAATGTTTTACCAGGAAGTAATACATTGAGAGTTGCCTCTCGTTTTCAAGTATGTCCTGGGCATAGATAATGACAAATAATACATGGTTACAAATACAGTTACATCAAAGAACAGGGTATACATTATATACAAGACATTGCATGCACAGCTAGAGGAGATGTATATTATAGGCGTATGTAACAGTTACAGACCAGATTAAAATGTGAGACAGCCTTAGTTATGAAAGAACTTAAACTGGTGGAGTATGTGAGAGACTCCGGTAGGTTGTTCCAGTTTTGGGGTGCACGGTAAGAGGAGGGGCGGCTGGATACTTTGTTGAGCCTTGGGACCATGAACAGTCTTTTGGAGTCAGATCTCAGATAAGTGCTGCATGTGGAAGGGGTGAGGAACTTGTTCAGATAGATGGGTGGCTTGCCAGAAAGTATTTGAATGCAAGACAGAAAAGGTGAACTTTGCGCCTAGACTCAAGTGATGACCAATCTAGTACTTTGAGCATTTCGCAGTGATGTGTGTTGTAGTTGCATTGGAGAACGAAACGACAAATTGAATTGTAGAGGGTGTCAAGTTTGCTAAGGTGGGTTTGAGGTGCCGAGCCATATACTATGTCTCCATAGTCAACAATTGGCATTAGCATCTGCTGTGCGATACGTTTTCTGACCAGCAGACTTAGGGAGGATTTGTTCCTGTAAAGTACACCTAGTTTGGCATAGGTTTTGGATGTCAGGGCATCAATATGCATTCCGAATGTTAAATGGGAGTCAAACCATAAGCCCAGGTATTTAAAACTAGTTACAGAAGTTAGGGTGGTGTTAGCGTTGGTTCTGATCTGGAGCTCAGTCACTGGAAGCTTTAAAAATGTAGTCTTGGTCCCAAATACCATTGTTACAGTATGCACAATAGTCCACATTAAATTGCTTCCCAGCATGCTCCTGCCCAGCCCTGGGGGATAGGTACATTGGAGCAGTACAAGAGATTAAAGAGATTGACTGGATCAACCAGTTTATGAAACCATTACAGAATTACATATGTGCATGTAGGTGCATAGGTAAGATTCAGAATGGAGTTCCAGTCTGAATTATTTCAACAAAATGTCTTAAATAGGCACCGGTCCAGTTCTCTAAAGCTATTGTAAGATTTATTTAACCAATGGAAATGTGTTCGATACCTTATCTTTAAAGCTGCAGTTCAGTCAATATCCTGCATGTGTGTTTTTTTTAATAAATCAGTTCTGTACTGTGAGAAAATACTTGTAGCATTTTCTTTTTTTTAAAAAACAACTTTGAAAGACAATTTTTAATGTATTCTAATGTAACGAGCATTTTTGTTCCCATAGCAACCCTTTAGAAAGGCACAACCCCTTCCTTTTCTGTAACAGGCTCTGGCACACCCCTATGTGAGTCCTGCCCCCTCCACAGCCATGCACGTGCATGAGCACAAATGTATCAGTCATTGCCTGGTCACATGATCTTCCCCACAGAACAGCAGAAAAGGAGAGTAGCTCAGAATTAATTAATTAAACCTTATTCCATTGCACGTGTGTAGTTAATGTTAAATATTAACAACTCATTTAAAATCAAATCTGTATATATCATACTGTAAACAATATGTATATTTAATTTTGTGTATGTGAATGTGTATAATTCAATGTGTGTTATTAAAATTAATAATGGCTCATGTAATGACAGCTGCCCGCTGTGTTATTGCGGCTGCCTGGAAAAAGGTAAATGCGCCTTCTAGGCAGACTGTCTTACGGAGACTAAGGGAAATAAAGATGATGGAGCTCCTCACAGCACAGTTGAACCAGAAAACTGACAAATTTCACAAAATTTGGGAAATATGGCCAGGAAACTAGGGACCCCATAGAAATAAATACAGAAAGACCAGACAAATGGGCTCGTCCTACCCCCCCCCCTTCCACCCCTCCCACCCTTCTTTTTCTTCTTTTCTACGTTCTTCTCTTTCCTTTGTTAAGCCCATGAGAGACGCTTACGAAAGCGACTGCTTCCCTAACACAACCGGAAATAGGAAGACAGACCACACTTATTCAAAAACAGTGTTATAGCAACTATTTTATTTCAGTAATGATGACGAACTGTTAATGCCCTTTGTTGTATGGACAAGTGACACTGTTAAAACATCACATGTATTCCAAGACTATATATTTGTTATGTCTCTCTAAAACAATAAAAAAAAAATTGAAACTAAAATTAATAATGGCTTGTTCTTGTATAGCGCTGCTATTTTTACATAGCACTTTACAGAGACATTTTGCAGGCACAGGGCCCTGCGGAGCTAAGGTGTGTATGTATGTTAGGGTGACCATTCGTACCGGTTTTACCGGTACAGTCCCGTTTTTTTGAGGCCTGTACCGGTTTAAGTCTGTCCCGGTTTTTGTCCCGGTTTTTGTCCCTGGTCCCGGTATTGCGGTGCAGCGGCGGTGAGGAGAATGCGGCGGCCGGTAAGTATTTTGTATGTGTGTGTGTGAATGCTGCCGGGGGGACTGAATGATGGAGAATGCCGGGGGCGGGACTTAGAATGCCGGCCGGCCCGCAGGGGATTGGATGAATGATGATGCCGGGGGCGGGACTTAGAATGCCGGCTGGCCCGCAGGGGATTGGTTGCAGGCAGGTCAGAGGAAGCCGGGGGCGGGACTTCCGCTTTGTGCAGAGCACACGTGTCTTCCCGGCTTCCTCTGTGCGCGTGAGTGTCCCCCTTCTGTCCCGGGTCCCAGCCCGGGGGGGGTAATAGGAGGCGGTAGCGGGGGTGCGCCTGCCTTTGTACCACCTTGTACCTTTGCCCCCCCCAGGCGCTCCCAGCATTGCCCCTCCTGGCGCTCCCAGCATTGCCCCCCCCCCCCCGGCGCTCCCAGCATTGCCCCCCCGGCGCTCCCAGCATTGCCCCCCCCGGCGCTCCCAGCATTGCCCCCCCGGCGCTCCCAGCATTGCCCCCCCCCGGCGCTCCCACTATTGCCCCCCCGGCGCTCCCACCGTTGCCCCCCCGGCACTCCCACCATTGCCCCCCCGGCGCTCCCACCATTGCCCCCCCGGCGCTCCCACCATTGTTCATCGGCGCTCCCAGCTTTGCCCACCCGGCGCTCACAGCTTTGCCCCCCGGCGCTCACAGCTTTGCCCCCCGGCGCTCACTTCCCCCCGTCCCCTTGGTGTGGGAAATGGGCTCGGGGGTGGGTAGTGGTTGCTGCGCGGTCGCGGGCGGTGCAGGGGCTGGCGGGGTGTATCTGTGTGTGTGTGTGTGTGTGTGTGTGTGTATGTGTATCAGTGTGTGTATCAGTGTGTATGTGTATCAGTGTGTATGTGTGTGTGTATCAGTGGGTGTGTATCAGTGGGTGTGTGTGTATCAGTGGGTGTGTGTATCAGTGTGTGTGTGTGTGTGTATCAGTGTGTGTGTGTGTATCAGTGTATGTGTGTGTATCAGTGTGTGTGTGTGTGTATCAGTGTGTGTGTATCAGTGGGTGTGTGTGTGTGTGTATCAGTGTGTGTGTGTGTGTGTGGGGGTGTGTGTGTATCAGTGGGGGTGTGTGTGTATCAGTGGGGGGGTGTGTGTATCAGTGGGGGTGTGTGTGTATCAGTGGGGGGGGGGGTGTGTATCAGTGGGGGTATGTGTGTGTATCAGTGGGGGTATGTGTGTGTATCAGTGGGGGGGGGGTGTATCAGTGGGGGTGTGTGTGTGTATCAGTGGGTGTGTGTGTATCAGTGGGTGTGTGTGTGTGTGTATCAGTGGGTGTGTGTGTGTGTATCAGTGTGTGTGTGTGTGTGTATCTGTGTGTGTGTGTGTGTGTGTGTGTGTATCTGTGTGTGTGTGTGTGTGTATATCAGTGGGTGTGGGTGTATCAGTGGGTGTGTGTGTGTGTGTGTATCAGTGGGGGTGTGTGTGTGTATCAGTGGGTGTGTGTGTGTGTATCAGTGGGGGGTGTGTGTGTATCAGTGGGGGTGTGTGTGTGTATCAGTGGGGGTGGGGGTGTATCAGTGGGGGGGTGTGTATCAGTGTGGGGGGGGGGGGGTATCAGTGTGGGGGTGTGTGTATCAGTGGGGGGGGGTGTGTGTATCAGTGGGGGTGTGGGGGTGTATCAGTGTGGGGGGGGTGTATCAGTGGGGGGGTGTGTGTGTGTATCAGTGTGTGTGTGTGTATCAGTATCAGTGTGTGTGTGTATCAGTATCAGTGTGTGTGTATCAGTATCAGTGTGTGTGTGTATCAGTATCAGTGTGTGTGTGTATCAGTGTGTGTGTCAGTGGGTGTGTGTCTCTCTCTCTCCCTCCCTCTCTCTCCCCCACCCTGTCTCCCTCCTTCCCTCCCACCCTGTCTCCCTCCTTTCCTCCCACCCTGTCTCCCACCCTGTCTCCCTCCTTCCCTCCCACCCTGTCTCCCACCCTGTCTCCCTCCTTTCCTCCCACCCTGTCTCCCACCCTGTCTCCCACCCTGTCTCCCACCCTGTCTCCCACCCTGTCTCCCACCCTGTCTCCCACCCTGTCTCCCACCCTGTCTCCCACCCTGTCTCCCACCCTGTCTCCCACCCTGTCTCCCACCCTGTCTCCCACCCTGTCTCCCACCCTGTCTCCCACCCTGTCTCCCACCCTGTCTCCCACCCTGTCTCCCACCCTGTCTCCCACCCTGTCTCCCACCCTGTCTCCCACCCTGTCTCCCACCCTGTCTCCCACCCTGTCTCCCACCCTGTCTCCCACCCTGTCTCCCACCCTGTCTCCCACCCTGTCTCCCACCCTGTCTCCCACCCTGTCTCCCACCCTGTCTCCCACCCTGTCTCCCACCCTGTCTCCCACCCTGTCTCCCTCCTTCCCTCCCACCCTGTCTCCCTCCTTCCCTCCCACCCTGTCTCCCTCCTTCCCTCCCACCCTGTCTCCCTCCTTCCCTCCCACCCTGTCTCCCTCCTTCCCTCCCACCCTGTCTCCCTCCTTCCCTCCCACCCTGTCTCCCTCCTTCCCTCCCACCCTGTCTCCCTCCTTCCCTCCCACCCTGTCTCCCTCCTTCCCTCCCACCCTGTCTCCCTCCTTCCCTCCCACCCTGTCTCCCTCCTTCCCAGTCTCCCACCCTCCCACCCTCCTTCCCAGTCTCCCACCCTCCCACCCTCCTTCCCAGTCTCCCACCCTCCTTCTCCCCCTCCCTCCTTCCCAGTCTCCCACCCTCCCACCCTCCTTCCCAGTCTCCACCCTCCACCCTCCTTCCCAGTCTCCCACCCTCCCACCCTCCTTCCCAGTCTCCCACCCTCCCACCCTCCTTCCCAGTCTCCCACCCTCCCACCCTCCTTCCCAGTCTCCCACCCTCCCACCCTCCTTCCCAGTCTCCCACCCTCCCACCCTCCTTCCCAGTCTCCCACCCTCCCACCCTCCTTCCCAGTCTCCCACCCTCCCACCCTCCTTCCCAGTCTCCCACCCTCCCACCCTCCCTGTCTCACCCTCCCACCCTCCCTGTCTCACCCTCCCTGTCTCACCCTCCCTGTCTCACCCTCCCACCCTCCCTGTCTCACCCTCCCTGTCTCACCCTCCCTGTCTCACCCTCCCACCCTCCCTGTCTCACCCTCCCTGTCTCACCCTCCCTGTCTCACCCTCCCACCCTCCCTGTCTCACCCTCCCTGTCTCACCCTCCCTGTCTCACCCTCCCACCCTCCTGTCTCACCCTCCCTGTCTCACCCTCCCTGTCTCACCCTCCACCCTCCCTGTCTCACCCTCCCTGTCTCACCCTCCCTGTCTCACCCTCCCTGTCTCACCCTCCCACCCTCCCTGTCTCACCCTCCCTGTCTCACCCTCCCACCCTCCCTGTCTCACCCTCCCACCCTCACCCTCCCACCCTCCCTGTCTCACCCTCCACCCTCCCTGTCTCACCCTCCCACCCTCCCTGTCTCACCCTCCCACCCTCCCTGTCTCACCCTCCCTGTCTCACCCTCTCACCCTCCCTGTCTCACCCTCCCACCCTCCCTGTCTCACCCTCCCACCCTCCCTGTCTCACCCTCCCACCCTCACCCTCCCACCCTCCCTGTCTCACCCTCCCACCCTCCCTGTCTCACCCTCCCACCCTCCCTGTCTCACCCTCCCACCCTCCCTGTCTCACCCTCCCACCCTCCCTGTCTCACCCTCCCACCCTCCCTGTCTCACCCTCCCACCCTCCCTGTCTCACCCTCCCACCCTCCCTGTCTCACCCTCCCACCCTCCCTGTCTCACCCTCCCACCCTCCCTGTCTCACCCTCCCACCCTCCCTGTCTCACCCTCCCACCCTCCCTGTCTCACCCTCCCACCCTCCCTGTCTCACCCTCCCACCCTCCCTGTCTCACCCTCCCACCCTCCCTGTCTCACCCTCCCTCCCTCCCTGTCTCACCCTCCCACCCTCCCTGTCTCACCCTCCCTCCCTCCCTGTCTCACCCTCCCTCCCTCCCTGTCTCACCCTCCCTCCCTCCCTGTCTCACCCTCCTCCCTCCCTGTCTCACCCTCCCTCCCTCCCTGTCTCACCCTCCCTCACTCCCTGTCTCACCCTCCCTCACACTCCCTGTCTCACCCTCCCTCCCTGTCTCACCCTCCCTCCCTGTCTCACCCTCCCTCACACTCCCTGTCTCACCCTCCCTCACACTCCCTGTCTCACCCTCCCTCCCTGTCTCACCCTCCCTCACCCTCCCTCCCTGTCTCACCCTCCCTGTCTCACCCTCCCTCACCCTCCCTGTCTCACCCTCCCACCCTCCCTGTCTCACCCTCCCTCACCCTCCCTGTCTCACCCTCCCACCCTCCCTGTCTCACCCTCCCTCACCCTCCCTGTCTCACCCTCCCACCCTCCCTGTCTCACCCTCCCTGTCTCACACTCCCTCACCCTCCCTGTGTCACCCTCCCTGTCTCACACTCCCTCACCCTCCCTGTGTCACCCTCTCACCCTCCCTCACCCTCCCTGTGTCACCCTCCCTGTCTCACACTCCCTCACCCTCCCTGTGTCACCCTCCCTGTCTCACACTCCCTCACCCTCCCTGTGTCACCCTCTCACCCTCCCTCACCCTCCCTGTATCACCCTCTCACCCTCCCTCACCCTCCCTGTCTCACCCTCCCTATCTCACCCTCCCTGTCTCACCCTCCCTCCCTGTCTCCCTCCCTCGCCCTCCCTCCCTCGCCCTCCCTCCCTGTCTCCCTCCCTCGCCCTCCCTCCCTCGCCCTCCCTCCCTGTCTCCCTCCCTCGCCCTCCCTCCCTCGCCCTCCCTCCCTGTCTCCCTCCCTCGCCCTCCCTCCCTCGCCCTCCCTCCCTGTCTCCCTCCCTCACCCTCCCTCCCTCGCCCTCCCTCCCTGTCTGTCTCACTCCCTCGCCCTCCCTTCCTGTCTCCCTCCCTCGCCCTCCCTCCCTCGCCCTCACTGTCTCCCTCGCTCGCCCTGTCTCCCTCCCTCCCTGTCTCCCTCCCTCCCTGTCTCCCTCCATCCCTGTCTCCCTCCCTCGCCCTCCCTCCCTGTCTCCCTCCATCCCTGTCTCCCTCCCTCGCCCTCCCTCCCTGTCTCCCTCCATCCCTGTCTCCCTCCCTCGCCCTCCCTCCCTCCCTGTCTCCCTCCATCCCTGTCTCCCTCCATCCCTGTCTCCCTCCCTCGCCCTCCCTCCCTGTCTCCCTCCCTCGCCCTCCCTCCATCCCTGTCTCCCTCCCTCGCCCTCCCTCCCTCCATCCCTGTCTCCCCCTCGC